>NC_072735.1:11042863-11164182 GCF_026930045.1 Uloborus diversus
TTGGTTATTTCGATTCATTAGATCCAAATGTGTTTTTTTTCTTTTTTTGTCAATATTTTTAATTGCAGTAAAAAAGTTATTTAACATTGTGTCTGAATAGGAAAAATGAAATTGAAATAGTTGCATTCCATCCCTGCCTTTTGATTAAAATAGAAATATATTTTGCTTTTTTTTTTTTTTTGCTTTGACACTTTAAAACAAAGTAATTCTCTAGTTAAGACGTGTTGCATTTTCTTCCAAACACGAATGTGGTTTTAAAAAAGGGTGTCTGATATTGATTCAATAGCAATGGTTTAAAAGCATAACTCATTCTGTGCATTATTCCAGAGAACTTTGTGTGAATCCTGTGCTAAAATAAAGTCTGCTCTCAATATAATTTGAAGCAATTACACCTTGAGAATCTTTTTACCTCGATTAATTTCTGTATATTTTGATACACTTGGTAATTCGAAGTGATATTAACAGCATCTCACTATAATTTTAAGTTAACAACTTTCAAGAGCAAGTACAATTACCATTGCAAATTTCTTCTCTCTCTCTCTCTCTCCCCCCCCCCCCACCCCCCAGTGTACACTTCTGAGAATTACCCAATGTTGTGAAAATCCAAATTTTGGACTTGACACCTTTTCCTGACATCAAAGATATATTTGTATTCAATAGGATGTTTAATATACATATGTAATGCATAAAAATTACTTTTAAAAGTTCTTGCACTATTTTTTTTTATCCTTCTCTTAATTGAAATCATTCAACAAATTAAACCCTTGAACTCACTTTTTTCAATTCCTTATTTTAAATTATCGAAAGTCCACTGTACATCACATGAAAGATAGAATTGAAAAACTACATTTGTGTAAAATATCTAGGGATGTTTTATATTTATTAATGTAATGAAACATTTACCATTGTATAGACAAAATAAATGATAAAATCAACCTTATTAAGTTCTCAAAATTACTAAGTTATTGCATACTGGCACTTCAGGGTTATAAATAACTGCTTTTCCTGCGTAGGAGATGTTTCAAGCTCCTAGCAATATACAGCCTTTGGTGGCTTTAAAGAGTTTTTTATACTTTTAGGGGAAATAGTGAAATATGATTGTCACATTTCTGTTTCTGCCGCTGCTTAAGAACCCCCTAATCCTGTTGTTTAATTTTTATATTCTTCTAAAGATTTAGCAATGAATACATTCTGGATTCTCATGTTTTCATAATGTTTCATTTCCTAAAATTACTTATTTTCTATTTTGCAATGAATATTATTGCTGTTTACCTCTGTATATAAGCTAAAAGTATTTTTTCATCAAAAATATAGCTAAAATTCAAGATGTTTAGGATGATCATTGATGATTTCTGATAAATATCATGCATAAAAAAAATTCATGATATTACAGAAATAAGTCTTAAAAGGAACTAAAAGCCTGTGAGTTAGTAGCTTGAGTCTGTGCACTTGGTTTCAATACAGTAAAACAAATTTTTTAACCTGGTTTTTGATTTTTTTAAAAATTACGATGTAAAATCTCATGGGGACCCAAGTTTTCGTTGCCCTAGTCCCCCAGAAGTTAAAACCAGGCCCTGAGTTCTTTTTAACCCCAAAATGTGTATGCAATAATTTTGTAGTTTAATTACATTGATCTTATCATTTTTGTCCTACGTATATTTTTTTAACTTGCTTTCATCTTAAATGTATAATTTGTACCGCCAAGCAATTTCACTTGTAATTAATTACTTTTTTTTTTTTCATTTTATTTTTAACCTATTTTGCTTTTTAACATATTATGACTTTTAAAGTGATCTAATATTTTATTTTATTACTTTTAATATTTTACATCTAGAGAAAAAAAAATTCTGACCCTCTCGACTGTTTTAGCATCTTATGTAGACTCAATTCATTTATTTTGTTGAAATTAATATAGTAATTTGAAGTATAATTGTACAAATTAACCACTTATTCCACCTTCCCCCATTATAAAAGGGAAAATAAGTAAATTTCCAACAACCAGATAATATTGTAATATGAAAGCTTTTTTTCCCCAATACTATTATTGAAGTCAAATGTTGCTATTTCATTTGTTATGTTTCTGTTGTTGACTTGTTAATGATACATAAAGAATAAAGATGTTCTGCCACTGTAGAGTACTATTTATGACTGAATTTAAAAAACTACTTTTACTTGACTTTAAAAAGTACTTTTAATTTGTAAATCTGAAGTTTAATTCTATTTGAATTTTTTTAAAATTCAGTTATCTTTCCATTATATGACAATATTTGACACTGATGTGATAAGAATCACTTTCATTTTTAAAATGTTCATCATTCTCATATCTTCCAAAGTTTGAATTGTTTGAAAATTAATTTGAAAGTCACCAAATTTAATATCTCTTATTTTCTCATTTCAAAAGCAAAACTTTTTTAAAAGTTAAAATTTAAACTATTGAAAACTTATAACTAATTAGTTGATGATGGATATAAATGAATTAAACTAGTGAAAATATATGTTGAAGAATGGATTTTAATCTCCTTGTACCATTAAACATTGCAAAAAAATCCCAATTAGCTCTACAAGAGGTTGCTTCAAAAGCAGCCCTCAATGGATATTGTTTTCTAAGTTATTGCCTGAATTGGAGTAAAAAAAAAAGAGAGAAAGAGTTTTTACAACTTCTTCATTTAAAAAAAGGCCATTTTAAATTGAATGTAAAATAGAGGATCCTTTAATGCCTATTCTATCAATGTCTTGTTGGATTGAAGGAGTAGCATTTTGAAGACTCTTTTTTTCAGACAAACTAGAAAAAAGAAATAGGACGGGGGGGGGGGAGCAGTTAGCTGACCAATAAGCTGCAACTTGAAAAAATTTTATTCGAATGAAGATTTATGATTGATGATTCATGAATCTGAAGATTTATGATCTTCATTCGAATAATGATTTAAGATTCGAATAATAATTTATAATTTAAGATCTCCCCCCTCCCCAACATTGTTATTTCTTATTAAAATCAATTTTTCTAAGACGTCCTTTTCTTCCCTTCAATAATAAATAATTTTGGGAGGAAAAAACAACTTAGCATTCGGGGCTGTGCACCCTTCCTCCCACCCGCCCTCTGGCTGCGCCACTGGCCAAGAGACGAAAAATCAGCAAAATGCATTTGAAAGGAGAATTTAGTGCCAAAAGAATGACTTCTTTCCTTCTTTAACATTTAGATAATACATACTTTCAATTGATTTTAACTTAAGGCAGATCCTTTTAGCCTCCCTGTGCAGAGTATTCAAAATATATTTACAGAGAGCAGCGAAACATCTATACATCTGTCACAGCAGAAATAATCTAAGAAATCGACAGTGGACTTGTGTTTGGAAAGTTTAGATTCCTAATTAGAGTAATTGAGTGAATTGCTAAATAAAAAAAATGTGTATAAGCTTGTGTTCGTATAGAGCAGCATTTATTAAATTACGTTCTGGAGAACCCCACAAGTTTCAAGAAGTTTTTTTTTCCCCCACCTTTTAAATTGGTGACTATTAAAAATCGATAAAAAAACGCCTTTTCAACACTCTGAGCATTATTACTCATTAGGGTTAATCAACTACTGCCTATATTATGATTTTTGACGAGAAACCGGGGATTGCACGAAAAAAGTGAGGGTTACCAGGGCAAATTTTCCGAACATTGCCAAAAATAATACTTTATATAATGAACAATTTAACGTGCCACGAACCAAATGCGATAACTCATTAGAAGTAAGGCCCCTATATATACGAGCCGACGCATCAGCTTCATTGAGCTGTATAGTAACCCTGGAGAGCGGATGGGGTCGAATCGGATTGGGGTAGAGTGTAACCTTCGAATCTCGCCAATGTTCCCCTCGTTAGGCTTAGGAGATGGTCTTAGCATTGGAGTCTACGAGGAAGCTCGCAAGCTTTAAAAAATATTTAAAAATAACCCATTTGCTTTTTGTTATCAAATGACCGGTTTTTAACCACATCACGTTGTCGGTCTGCTGAATATGTACATCATTAAACTAAACAATTCTTTACTTTTATTTAGTAAAAGAATAAAAAATTGGCTCCTTTTCGGCAACCATTATTGCCAAGACTCGGGGTGACGTGAGATGACGTAGAAGGAGAGGGAGGGAACTTCCATCGCTCGAAGCGCTTGGAGATATGTTTTTCTTTTCCTTCGTTTTTTGTTTGTTTCGCTTAATAAGAGTAAGAATTAACAGATAATTTGTTAATTCAAATTTTAATTGTAAAATTAAAAATTTTAGTATTTTTCATTGAGAATGTAGGATTATTTAACACAGTAACACAGTACTTTTTAAACAAATGCGGATTTATTTCAATTTATTAACCATTTACCTTGTGTAAAAACAGTTACACGAGTCGTAATTTTTGCGAAAATGAACGTATCGGTGACTTTGCGAGATAAAAAATTTAGTGAATTGTATGTGAATAGAACAGAAAGTTTAAAAATTTCGCGTGGCTTAAATTTTCGCGATAATGATGAGCTAGCGAAAATTAAAGTAAAACGAAAACAAGGGTTTTCACATTCACAATATTGTTTTTGTTGTTTATCTCTTTTCTGCAGGGAAGTTTTAGGTTTTCTTTCTCAAATATTCAGCAGATATTTTGTAAGTATTGAGTTGTCTTCATAATATTTATTTAAAAAAAAAATTTTTTTCAAAAACATTAAAAAAAAAAAAAAAAAACCTCTTAATTTGACTTTTAGCTATAATTAAGAGGTACATACTAATTTTTTAATCACAGATTTTTTTTTTTTTTTTTTTTTTGATCGTTAGAAAAGAATTTATTGAAGAAAAGAACATATCAATTTTCCTTTTACACAATTCCCAGTTTTTTTTACAGATTTGTGACGTATCGCATTATATTTTCATCTTTTTGAGAACTATTTCTTTTGCAATGTAAAGAAATAGTTGGAAAAAAAGATATGTCTAGATTCCCAACTTTATTATTAATTATTTTAAATCGTTTATTCATTCATTCTTCGTTGATAGAAAAAAGTACAAATTATGTATTAATATCCTCCTGGTTTAATCATTATGAAAATGTTTCTAAGTAATACCGTGTATTTTTATACAATTATGGTAAAATTATATAAGGTTAAACAGTTTATAGGTATAAAATTTCAAAAAAAAAAAAAAAAGATTTTGCGACCACATTGGAAGAAATTAATATTGACTTTCTTTTTGAACACTCCGTAATGTGAACACCCCCGATATTCTGAACACATTTTGATGGCGAATCCATATAGTAAGATATCCTGCTGTTGCTTTTGCGGCGACAATGTTTCATCCAATCCCCCTTTATGGTGCAACACCCCCCCCCCCCCAATCAGAATATTTTTGTTCCATTCCATAAGTGTCCAGGTTAGAAATAATTTACTGTACAATATTTCTGCTCTTTAAAGAAGATTTATTGGCTTAAGGGCTTTTTGAAAACATTATTAAAAAACCCATGATATTGTTTATTTTATTTTTTAATTGTATCGGGGGGGGGGTTACCTTTCGGTGCCCCTCCCAAAAATTATTTCTGTGTCCGCCCTTGCACGTATGGGGGATTTTTGTTTGTGAAATATTTTTTTATATTTCTAAAATAGGTTTGTGACTGAATTGAAACTCATTATTTCAATCAAGTCCATGTTCTTGTATGCTATGTATAATAGTACAATTACTTCCAATTGTTCCTAAAAATGAAGATGAAAGAAAGAATAAAATTTCAACTCAATACATTTGTAAAAAAAATATGTATTTCAGTTCCTGTTCGTACTATAAATAAAACAAGTGTAATAAATCAACGAATTCAAAAATCGAAATATAAAATTCATGAAACCATTTCTTGTATACACAAAACAATACAAATGATAATAATGAAATGATACAAGTTTTCTATAGTAAGTCAAATATACACTTCTTGTTGACTTTGATTGCATGAGCAAAATATGTAGAAAGATAAATTTTTGAATTTTTAAAAACTGCGGAAAATGAAACAAAGATATGATTTTAAAGCAAAGAAATGTATTTTGTAGGGCAGAAAATAATGTTTGAGTAGTAAAATTTCCGCATTGGAGTAACAAAAAATTATTTTGGAGTGAGAAATGCTAAATTTAGGAGTGAAGGGAAGAAAAAAAAAAGCAGCTATATATTTGCCCCGCAAAAAGGGGGGAAAAAAGAACATGAGACGTAGAAAGTATAAAAGAGAATTAGGCAAAGTGAGACAGGAAGAAGAGTGAGACAGCAAAAATTTCTTTTATGTTTAGGCTAATTCCAGCCTGGTAAAAGTTTTGAAAGATCAATTCGACATTTTGTGAACAGTAGCGTAACAATGGGGTCTAGCTCCCCTGGCGAACTAAAGAAATTACGCCCCCCCCCCCCCCCAAACCCCAGTCGCCCACATTGCAACTCATTGTGTCCTCAAAAAAAAAAAAAAAAGTTTTTTTTTCTTATTTTCTTTTTTAGAATTGTTTTCAACGATGCTCAATGTTCCAATTCAGTAGATGTTATGTATGTGTGTAAATATATATGAACCCCCTCTAGCTCTTTTTGTTGAGAATTTTTTTGCAATTTTTTAAAGCATTTTTCAATTTATATGATTAAAAAAAAAAACTCTTAAAAATTTTTTGTTTAATCAGCCGACATGCCGCCCCTCTTTCTGCTGCGCCCCTGGCGATAGCCACTCCTGCCAACCCCTAGTTACGCTACTGTCTGTGAACAATATTTAAACAAAAGGTTGCTTTCAAACCTGATGCAAAGTGATGTGTGCCTTGTTCACATGTTTGTAAGAGCAATTAACAGCGCAACAGCAAGGCATGATGTAAATTCAAGAGTCGGTGTGTGTATTATACGGACATTAAAGTACAAGTTATGCATACATACTTTTTTTTTCCTTACTGTAAACTTAAGAAAAAATTACTAGCGACATACAAAAAATAACAGCAATAAAAGGAGCTGAAGGAGACTGATTCTGAATGAAACTAAGCATGAGTTTAACGTCAATAGAGAATGAATGGATCGTTGGAATAGACTGGATATGGATATGTTGTGAGAAAGTGGACGCTTTGAATCAATCGTGAGAAAGTGTTTTTCTGCAATGATCAATGCTTGTTTTCTTCTGCTTTTTATCGAAAGCATCACTTTGCTGAGGGTGTATGTTCTTCGAATGAAACCCCCCTCCCCCGCTTGAAGATAGTAGTACAAAGAAGACAACACTTAAAAGGTCCTCTTTTCCCCTAAAACCGTAATAAAACTGTCCTCTTCCTCCTTGCGTTGACGAATTGTTTTCCGCCCATTTCCGTGGGAAAAGTAGGAAAATGGTTAAAATTAAAGGCACATTTTTGAGCCTATATCCCCATCCTTTATTTTATTATATAAAGTTGAAGGAATAAGTTAATTAAAATGTGTACGCAAACGTAAAATGAAAAATACAAAATGAAATAAAAAATGCACTTTTGTAGCTGTATGAACTAAGAAGTAAAAAATAAATATCAGTAGCGAGATCCTCAGTAAGGAACCTTCCTGTATTATAATTAATGTATTGTTATATTTCTGGGGTAATGCAACGCCCTCATAGTTTATCAAATTTTGCTGTAGTACCCCCATGAGTGAGTACGGAATGGGGGAAGGGGGTATTCCCCCATGGGAGGAGGGATAAAGAGGGGTCCTTGCCACAAATGTTCATGCTTTTGAACGTTTTACCTCTCCTGCACCTCAGATGAATGTTCTTTTCCCCTCCAAATAAAATAATGAATATTTAATTGCCTAAATACTGGAAACTAATTATGGGGGATGCGACTTCGAAAAAGTTTTAAGTGAGGGGAGGGGGACAGTGGTCATATTTAGATTCAGGGGCTCATTTTTTTCCACAAAAAAATAGTTACTGCAAATCAGCAAGTTGTGGCAATCGTAAAATAATTATGAAAACGAAACAAAACATAAAAAGAATTCGCTTAGAATTAGAAAATACGTGATAAAAGAAATGTATTTGAAATTCAGAGTGATGTTTCAGAATTAATATTTCAGAATCATTCCCCCATTGTATACATTAGTGAAGGGATGACAATGAGGGACTTGCTGCAATTTGGTTTCAATAGCCAGGACCCAGGCGTAATAAATTTCTGACTTTAAGCACACAAATAATCTTAAACAAGGAAGTAACGATGATTATTCACTTTTCATGCATTGTTTTATTATACTTTTCTTATGAAAACAGCGTGGGGGAATGACAAATGTTAAAAAAACGTTACCTGATTTGGTGAACTCGGATCTCTACTTTTTTCAGCTGTTAACTATACTAAAGGTGAATTCCAAGAAAAAGGAAATATGACACTTGAGTTTTAAAAATTAATAATCTGCCACTTGCCATATACCATTCTCTTCAGCAATAATTGAAATTCTTGAATCTTAACCTGTTTTCCCCCAAATAGTTTGATGACTTTCAGAAAATCAAGTGCAAAATCAATTTTTCTGTTTAGGTTTTTACGCAGCAAAAAATCTCTGCTTTGTTACATACTGTAATTTAAATAAACTTATTATCAGCATATAATATTTAGGGTAACTTTTATCCTTTGAAGTCTAGTTAAGCTTTTTGGTAAGTTTATTCAAATTTCTTTATTTCAACCATGATATAGGTCCATAACTTAAGTGACAATTTGATGTCCTCCCTTTACCGAAATACTACATCTCAATTAGTTCACGAAGAGCCTATGGGATATAGAAGCTAATGTTTTTTTATGCAAAGAAGAATTTTGACCCTTGTCAAGGAGGCATAGTTAAAATTTTAATAAATATTTAATTTATATGGTTTTTAATGGTAACGGAAGGACAAAAAAATACGGTAACGGAAGGGCATTTATCTATAAGCTGATGCAGGGTAATGTTTAAGAATGTTAGTAGAAAACAAACTATATTTTAAAGTAAAATCTATATAAGTGATATTTGTGCAAACATTATAAGTGCTTTTATTTAGATAAACTTTTATTAAAATTTTTTAATGTTTCGTGATTTTATTTCTTCTATTGCATGAAATGAAAATCATGAAAACTACAGTTAAAAATTCCTAAGCATGTGATAATCATTTTGGTATGACATGTTTGTAATATGACGAGCCAATTCCAGCAGAAACATTTGCTTGCAAACTTGAAATTTATATTTTAACGATACAATATTGAAATTGCTTTCAGATTTGTTGCCACAAGTCACAAGAAAGGACTGTTGACAGCATTGATTTAACTGTTAAACGTACTATGAAGGGATCAGTAAATTCAAAGATCAACTTTCAAAAAGATGGAGAAATATCCATTATCATCACAAAATACGCACTATTTGAACCCTGTAACAAGTTATGTTATTGAATATAGTAAGTACTTCAAGAAATCGAAGGAGATTTCACTTCAAAGTCAACAGATTGAGGATAGTTTAAATAATGTTAAAAATGAAGATCAGATCCTGATTACCGCAGGGACACGTAGGGCACAGACCCCCCCCCCCCCCTCTTTGTTTTCAGGGGGCCCAAAATCCTCCTAATTTATCAAAGTAATTAAAAATAAATGATAATTTCACTCAGAATCTAGAGCACAATGATATCATTGATATTTTTGCAAATGCCAAGACAAGGAAAAAAAACTTCTTATTTGTTAATAAAATATCCCCTTAAAAATTTGATATCTTTTGCAAATAATAAAACCCACTCCCAGTTTATTCTGTATTTACTATTAAAATTTATATCATAGATAATTTTTATGTTTACGGTTAAGGGCAAATTTTAATTACATCTTATATAATTATAACGTATTATCTCTTCTACTTTTTAAATGTACCTTTATACTATATTGTGATATGAGGTACCTCCAAATTTAGCACAACTGTGTTAATACGCAAGTATCGAAATATTTTATTGCTTCTTTAATAGCATAAGGGGGAATATATTGGGGGGGGGGGGCACAGAATTAATTTTGTGTGCCAGTGTCTTCAAATATTTTGGGCCCCTCCGCGGGGGAAGGGGGGGGGGCTGAAACAGAAATGCTCCCCATGTCCAATATTAGAATGATCGGGCTCTGATGAAGATACAGCTGAATCAAAAACACCAAATCATAAAAGAATATGCCAAATGATTCATTAACGTTTGGACAAGTTTTGCTAGCTGGATGGAAAGGAAAGAAATTAACAAAGAGCAATATTTTGGACAGGTACTTCATATAGAAGATAAAGTAATACAAATAGCTTGTTTGAGAATGCATAATAGTATGGGAATGATCTTTGTGTTTCCTGAAAAAGAATATAAATGTTCTATGTATTCTGATAAAATTATTGACTATTTAAAGAATTCAGAATTGTGACAGATGGTTCAGGCTTAGGCATTAGATATCATTGTTTCAGACTGCTGTATCAGCTGAATAAATGTTTTTAAGTTGAAATTGACCAAGTTTAATTGCTTTGGACTCCTTGTTCTTCCGTTACTGTTCTTCCGTTTCCCTTAACAAACGCATAGTTTATATTCTTAAAATAATTATTTTTTAAAACTAGCTTTGAGAAACTGAATGATTGAACACTCCCGTATGTTCTCTAATTTTTATAGAATTTTCCATTTTATAATTTTGCTGAACTTTTGGGGAGAACATGATAGAGTGAAAATCATGTCGCAAAAATGTCCTCCTGTTGCCGTTTTTTAAATTTGATTTAAGAAAAAAAAAGCAACAAACGAAAAATTCTTGGCTTTGGCTTTTTAAGCAACTTAGTATGATGTATATAAATGTCTACGCATCAGTTTTTGAAAAAAATATGTAGTTTGATAAGCTCACAGACAGAAATACATCGATTTTTCCCCCAAAAACCGTTCTTCCGTTACCGCTTGAATTCACCACCTCAACATTTTATTATTTTAATGCTATTCTGAGGGCTAATTTACTATTGTGATGGATTGAAGCAGCTCGCTGGAGACGCAAGCTTATTATAGTAAGCAAAAAATATTTGTGTGAAATTATTTTTACTTTTATTATCTTGTTAAACTGTAGCCTGAAAAGCATTTAAACTTCTAAAAATATGTGTAAATCATAAAACATTCGTAAACATAACGAGGGCATTTCTGTGAGAATGACCCAAAAATAGGATGTTTATGCGCTCATTGTCAAGGTTATTTAATTACATTACATTTTAAATAACTTTACTGTTTAGATTAGACCAATTCTAAAATTTAAAACGATCTGGCAACTAGTATTTTTTGACCCCTGAATATATGTATTGTTGACACTAGTGGATTAAATTAACTATTTTTTTTCAATAGTTATTTACAGCTTTCTGGAATTCATGGTTTTATATTTATTTTGTATTCCTGATTTTATAATTATTTATACTGTCACCAATAATGTTTTGCAATGTTTATTGGAGTAGTTTACTGTTCCAAAGAAAAAATATACATTTTCAAAATCAATGACACTGTTACTAGAGCCGAAATCATTGATTAAGTTAATTCCATTTTTTTTTAAAGTTTCAGCCTTTAATTTTTTGGCTTAATTTTAACTATTTTCTATTTTTAAGGGTGCAGCTGCTCTCCCTTGCCTACTCTGACATCCGACAAAAGCTTTTCTCGGACATCTTTTCATCCATAAGCATTATCATCCATTTTAATCCTAAGCTTTTATTCATGCACGCGATTAGTGACGAGGGAATGATCACTGATTTAACTAGTATGTTGTGGCCATCACGAAACTTTCTTCTATTTTTTTTTTTTTCTGATCCCTCCCCATGCTTGACGAGGAAGCAATATTCCCAACAAAAACAAAATGACACATGCAAAAACTTGACGACTATCCCAATGTCTGAATTATTGCAAAAGCAAGGCAAAGAGCGAAAATTGAAAGTTATTTTAAAAGCCTTGCTTGAATGAATTACAAATATTTTATTTGTTAACAAACATAAGATGGCAACAGTTCAAAATTTTAAATCATTGAGATAATATTTCCTATCATTTCCATACAATTAAAATCACGAGAAATATGCAGACGACAATCTATTACGATTTATCTTTCTTATTGTTGCATTAATAAAAATATTTTTATTCGCAAAAAAAAAAAAAAAAAAATCAACACCTCTTGGAGCGATCGGCGTCAAAATAGAACCAAAGCCTGTTTACATATGGATTCACATATATTCCAAATTTCAACCAGAACGTAGCATTACTTCTTGAGATAGGGCACTCAAAATGGAAAAAAAGAACGGGTGATTGCGCTACCCCCCCTTTTAGCTGTTGACACAAAAATAAAATCAGTTCTTATACCCACTAAGGGCTACTTGCCGATAAATTTTTCTTTCATTCCGTTCATTATTTCTTGAGATACAGCAGTCACAATTGACGACAAAAAACGTTCTACAGCTCAACCCCCGTTTGAGTTATTGACACCAAAATTGAATCAGCACCTGTTCCTGTTAATACCAACATATGGACCAAATTTTGTTTGATTCCGCCAGTAACTTCTTGAGGAATAGCAAGCACGCGTAACTCGAAAAACGTCCCATTGCTCCACCCCCCTTGGAGGAATTCGCGCCAAAAACTAATGGGCACAAGTTCACATAGGGGCACATATGTGTACTAAATTTCGTTCGATTTCATGCGGTAGCTTTTGTTGTAGAGCGGCCACAAAAAACTGGTCACACACAGACGTGACACACATACATACACACACACATACATACATACACACACACACACACACAGACAGACAGACATTTTCCAAAAATGGTCGAAATGGACTCAGCACACCTCAAAACGTTCGAATCCGTCAAAATTCGAAATTCGAAAATTTGCACGAATCCAATACTTTCTTCTATATATTAGATATAGAAGAAAGTAAAAATTTTATCGGTTGCCAGTTTCTGTTAAATAAACAAAATACTTCTTATGTCAGCAAGAAAAAGATTTAAAATTTTTCCTTGATCCTACTTTTGGGGGTAGCAACACGTGAAAGTTTAGTTACGTTTTCTTTTCCGTGCTGTCCTCTGTTATTTAGAGAGAAAAAAATCATTTAAATTTTGATATCTTGACGTTTCCGCAAACACGAATTGCGATAGGACCCTACTCGTTGAAGTTCATATTTCTACAGATGGAATGGAAATGGTAAAGAAATCTGCACCCGTCCTAATATGACTCATGATTTTCCAGAATAGATAATACGAGGCATATCCATGAAAAATAAAATAGTGATATGGATGCAGTAATTAAGATTGTGATTTTATGGCCGATATTCACCAGTACATTTATCATAAAGATTATTTACAGCGTATTACGTTATGTATTTTTATTTCTTATCAGTGTTAACTGATGGGAATGAGTAATCGGGAAATTTTGAATTTAGATAGTTTTATTGTTTATATTCATCCATACAGGTGTTTTCGCCTGAAAAAACACAATTTTTACCCAAAAAACCTTCTTTTTTAAATGTTAAGTCTGCTTGAGTTAGGCCCTGAAAAAAAAAAATAATAATTTTAATAATAAAACCAATCCGCCGATGATTTGTAACTATGATGACGAAAATTTCGCTCTCTAAATAAATACTAAAAACAACCATCGTCATGGTAGTCTGTTAAAGGAGAGTAACATCCTTTTTGGTGAAGCGAGGATAGTATATAATTCGTTATTGCTAAAAAAAAACAGCCCTGAAAAAAATATAAATAAAATCAAACCGCACATGGTTTGTAACTATGAAGGCAAAATTTTCCCTCCTAAATAAGTACTAAAAACAACCATTGTCATGGAAATCTGAAAAATCAGAGCAACATCAAACTTGGGAAAGTGAGAATAGTACGCAATTCGTGATTGCTCAAAAAAAAAAAAAAAAATATTTAATGTGTTTGGACTGACCCGTTGATAGCAATCGAAAGAACACATTTTTCCTGCTTATGAAAGCATTCGTTTGGGACTTTAGATTCATATTGAACTGAAGTTATAAATAACCTTTTTTTTCAAGTAAGTTTCAAGAACAATTCTAAACCTTTATTTACGCAATTGGTAACGATTTCATTATTGGCACACAATAGTAGAAAGCTTAATCATTTAAAATTCTTATCTACTGTCAATTCTTTTGAGTTAACAAACAAAACACTTGTAATTGGTTTTAGTAAGGGATTTTCAATTTTCTCTCATGATTCTGCTTTTACGACTAGCAAAACTCAGTAGTTGTGATTATCTTTCTTTTTTGCTTGTTTTTACTTTCTTCTATATCTAATATATAGAAGAAAGTATTGGATTCGTGCAAATTTTCGAATTTCGAATTTTGACGGATTCGTACGTTTTGAGGTGCGCTGAGTCCATTTCGACCATTTTTGGAAAATGTCTGTCTGTCTGTGTGTATGTGTGTGTGTATGTATGTATGTGTGTGTGTATGTATGTGTGTCACGTCTGTGTGTGACCAGTTTTTTGTGGCCGCTCTACAACAAAAACTACCGCATGAAATCGAACGAAATTTTGTACACATATGTGCCCCTATGTGAACTTGTGCCCATTAGTTTTTGGCGCGAATTCCTCCAAGGGGGGTGGAGCAATGGGACGTTTTTCGAGTTACGCGTGCTTGCTATTCCTCAGGAAGTAACTGGCGGAATCAAACAAAATTTGGTCCATATGTTGGTATTAACAGGAACAGGTGCTGATTCAATTTTGGTGTCAATAACTCAAACGGGGGTTGAGCTATAGAACGTTTTTTGTCGTCAATTGTGACTGCTGTATCTCAAGAAATAATGAACGGAATGAAAGAAAAATTTATCGGCAAGTAGCCCTTAGTGGGTATAAGAACTGATTTTATTTTTGTGTCAACAGCTAAAAAGGGGGTAGCGCAAACACTCGTTCTTTTTTTCCATTTTGAGTGCCCTATCTCAAGAAGTAATGCTACGTTCTGGTTGAAATTTGGAATATATGTGAATCCATATGTAAACAGGCTCTGGTTTAATTTTGACGCCGATCGCTTCAAGAGGTGTTGATTTTTTTTTTTTTTTTTTTGCGCATAAAAATATTTTTATTAATGCAACAATAAGAAAGATAAATCGTAATAGATTGTCGTCTGCGTATTTCTCGTGATTTTAATTGTATGGAAATGATAGGAAATATTATCTCAATGATTTAAAATTTTTAACTGTTGCCATCTTATGTTTGTTAACAAATAAAATATTTGTAATTAATTCAAGCAAGGCTTTTAAAATAACTTTCAATTTTCGCTCTTTGTTTCATTTCTTATAAAAAAATTTGAATTTAATGCGCGCTTTTTCCCGCGAGATTCATCTGAAAATGAGCTAAGGCAATCGAGGTCGCGATTATTTTATTTTTTTAATTTAATATAAGTTCTTGTACTACTAACTACTGTAATATATTTCACGTAAAAGTGTCAAGTCCACCCTTTATGGTTTTACAACAGGATACGGTACACAACGCAACAATACTTCATTTAAGTTTCATTTGCATCAATTATTTCCTTTCAAGAGAAAAGCAAAACTGCCAGTCTTCCCAAAAAGCGCAGCTATTACATAACTGGTTGCATCCAATGAGATCAGCGATCGCATCCTCGTTAACACGCCCTCCAGTGCATCAGCAAAAATCGTAACGCCAGCGAAACAGCGATAATCTTACAAATCTAGTCTTCCGCTCTACCCCGTTCTCCCGCGAAGCGAGCTCAAGTTTCCACTATTGTAGGTTTTCTCCATTTTATACAGCTCACTGATCAGCTTAAGATTAGCCTTTTTGGATCGGACATCGGAGCGCGTGTTTGAGTGGCTGTCTTTTCTGGCGAGTTATCGCGTTTGGTGATTATTCACTGTGAGCAATTATTAGCGGCACGTAAATTTTGGGCAAATTTGGCGAAATCCGAAACTTTGCTGTGGTAACCCTAGCAGTGCAACAATGAAAAATCTGATCCAAAATGGCTAAATTTAAGCTGATGCGTCGGCCTGTCTATATAGCTGCTCTAACCAGAAGCCGTGATAAATTTTGTATCGAATTTTTTCCGGTAAACTCGAAACTGTTTTAGTAGAGGAAAAGAGAGGCTAGATACAAGTGTTCGCAGTCCTCCTAATTTGTGAGCCAAAGAATGAAAAGGACAAAAAAAAAAAAAAAAAAAAAAAAAAAAAAAAAAAAAAAAAAGCTTTTTCTTTTTAAACGTATTCAAAGGCAACACAGGTAAAACTTTGTGGACCTATACTGCGTTCATGGGAAAGATGAACTGGATGTAAGAAATGCTGCATTTGGGGACGTCCATCACATATTCCGCTTGGACAGAAGCGAGCTCGGCGGTCCGATTTTTTCCCCAAGTTAGTTCGGCAAAATGATTGGTACTCTTTTCGCGTTTAAACTCAAGTTTTATTTAAAAAGCGTTATCATATGCACATTTTATGAGTCCTTGATCTGCCCAGTTACGGACGTCCAAAGAAGCAGTCTGTTGTTGTTTCTAATCCTCTGCTTGTCTTACGGAGTCAGACAAAAATCCAACAAATCATTGACCCTTAAGAAAATAAGGACAAGAAGGGGGGGGGGCATATAGTCTTTGGTAAAAGACCCAAGCAATCCAGATGTGTTCTTGGAGAGACTCTTCAGATGTCCGCTTGCCAATCCAGAAATTGCCGATTTAGATAACTTATACAATTCGACACAAGGCGAGCTTCAATGCAAAAGAATGGAAAGTTCATTCTCCTATTAGTATTATAGCTCAAATGGGCACTTTTACTTTCTTTTCAATGCAGAGAAAATCCCAGAGTGGCGTATTATTTACTTCCGGTTTAATAAACACCACATGACAGCAGGAAAATGCTTCAATGTTTACTTGTATAAGCCTTGAATGTTTGCTGTTATTAATCAGTTATTTTATCTCGGGTTATTTCTTCATCGGTAGCCACTTTTGATAGCGCTTGGAATTTCATCTTAGCGGAACGAGAACATAACAATAAAACGCATTGTTTACCCTTTCCTGGTTTAGACGTTATAAACATCAACTCAACACAGCTTTTGGTCTGCATTAGCGGTGTTTATGTTTTAATTGTGTAGGGAGTGAACCTTTTAACAAAGACTGAAAAGCACTTCAGATTTTTTTTCTATAACTCCAGCTTATATAATATGAACTATTTTTAATTCTTTGAAAGTTGAAATGATTGATATTAATTCTCTGTGTAAAAGTGAGGAAAAAGTAAGTTTTTCCTTAATCAATTGTAAAATCTTTCTGTATTTTCTTTACAAGAATTTGAGTTCACTTTAGTTTTGAAGTTTTATTTGTAAAACATTCTGATAAAACTTGAATTTCTCTAAAGAACTAGTTCTAGTATTTGATAGACTCTATCATTTGGGCTTCTTTGCTTGGCGTTTAGAATGTTCACATATATCTTCATGGTCCTAACCTAATGATACGCTACAAAATATCTCTTCAAAACTCTATGAAGCTTTTAAAAGCAGTCTACAGTGGCTTCCAAAAGTGTTCGTACACTTTGAAGGTTTTTTAGTAAAACTAAATCAACGCCAGGGTCGGATTTAGCGTTTGAGCGACTCCGTGCAAAAGTGAAAAATTGCGCCCCTTTGGAACTGCATGAAAAAGACCCCCCGTCCCCCCCCCCAATAAATAAATAAATACATGCTTTTCTTTTTTTTTTTTTTTTTTTTTGCAAACGCATAAAATGTGTCACAGTAGCTTGGTAATAATTAATGTAAATATTAATTATAATTTTCATTAAAAATAACATTTTGTAAAACGGTTTACAGATTTAATTTTGTTGATTTCAAAAATAGTTAAACTGTTACAGAGCTAATTCTCCGAGAGCGCGGACCTAACGTTTGGTTTAAGAGGGAATCCTTACTAGAATATGAGCACACAAATGAGGATACTTGTGCCTATGTGGAATCTGGAATTCAGAGAATTATGCTTGATGTGTTGCATGCATATTACTGATCTTCTTTCTATGTGGAAAAAATAAATTAATGGGTAAAATAGATAAAATTTTGAGATCTTGAAATCAGTTTATGTTTTTCGCAATCACGAATTGTTGGGTTTCTCGTTTCTACTAATGGCTTTTATCGCAACTATCATTTCAATTCAAGACATTAAAATTTAATTGAATGTCATGAGTCTGATACAGGATGTTATGGGAGGGGGGGTGTTGAATACTATTTTCGCCTAAAAAAGATCGTGTAAAGTGAAGAAGGTCGTTTACAATATTTTGATTCCTAGGCAAATAGATGCCACCAGTATAAGCATACATAAATAAAATTAGAAGACGGACATCGGTCAACGGCCAAATGAAAACCATAAGCAATTCAGGACAGCCACAAAAAAAAAAAAAAAAAAAAGCAATATAAACATTGCGCTATGGACAGAGTTTGAAAATATCATGATATTTTCGAAAATATTGGATATTTTGATATATATTGGATATTTTAATATATATCGGATATTTTAAATTAGCACAAACTAAAGTCTTCAAAATAGTAAATGCATCCTCAAATCGCTCTTTATTTTGTTATATTATAATTACAATATGTAGACTTAAAGTTGAAAATTCTTTCATTATTTATATCTAAAATTTCATTTTGCATTTCTATCAATTTTAATGGGGTTAATTTAGCATTAGCTGTTTTACTCATTTTTCTTCTGTTAGCTACTTCTACAGTTATATAACTCAGAAATAAATAATATACATTAGTCAGTGCACAGTCATTAAACATTTTCATTTTTTCTGACCGATGTTTAATAATTAATTAGGCACATTTAATATGAATTCAAATTGTTACATTTTATGAGTATAAAATACAAGTAAAATATACTTCAGATGTAAGGCTACTATAAACAGCTCTTGGAGCATCCTGAGCATCCATGGTATTTTTGCGAGGGTCTTGGTGCTTCCCTTGGACTTGAGGATGACAGGAGAGATCAAACTGCTTTGACTCGTTTGAGCACAGGTCATCTAAAAACCCTCAGATTTTCCCATGGTAATAGAACTTTCCTAGTTTGCACCAAATGTCATACTGAAGAGGCCACTGCCCAACATCTGATTTTTTAAGTTGGTTTGGTAAGCGAGGATCTATTGAAGAGACCTGCTTCTGTCTTGAAGTTGATTAAGGCGAACAACCTCATGGATCTGATCTGTTTCAGAAACAAAGAGATAAGTAAGAAGAAGAGAAGAAAAAGGAATATTATATTACTTCGTTATATTAATGATATATTATACATCATAAAAATATAGTACATAACTTTTTGGTTATTTTTAATGATAAATGAACAATATTACTATGATTAATATGCTTTTTATATTGAAAATACCAGTTGAAAAAATAAATATCAAAATATGATATTTTCAAAATAAATATCGGATATATATTGTGATATTTGATATATATCATTATATATATCGGCGAATCCTGCCTATGGGTAAATTTAGAGTATAAATAGGGGTCTAAGGGGTTACAACCTGAAAAATTTCCTAAATTGTAATTCTAAAAACTCTATTTTTGACACTATTTTAGATTTGATGATATTAGGAAGAAAAGGAATGTTAAGGGGATTTTACTTCAGATTTTTTCGAAATTGAAGGCTCAAAATGAAATTTTAAACAATTCGAAATTTTAATTCTTTGAACGGAATTTCAAAAGGGAAAGGAAGAAGGGGTTTCCAAGGGTCTGAACAAGAAAATGTTTCCAAAAAATAAGTAAATAAAACTTAAGTTGTTGTCAATCTATATCTTTTTTTTTTATTCTACTCTAATGGGCTGTGTTAGAGGCTTTACCTTTTGTAGACCTAGTGCGATACCCAAGGTAGCATCCATTTTTTCATGTGGCACTGCTATCGACAGATGCTATTGCCACAAGAATATCGACGCCCAGTTTCCTTATCAGATGGTTGTTCCTGGGCTCTTTTGATGCGAAACTTAGTAGGAATTTTTTTTTTCCATAAGTACTTCAAGTCAAATGAATAATCGAGGGATCTTTTACATGGCGCATAATCATAGGACCCTAGCACTGTCTAGTTTCTGCATTTTGAAAATCCACCGATTGGAGTTGGGTTTGAACCTGCGTCTTCTGGTGTTAGATACCAACCCCAAACCACTACACTGTCATGTGCAGGTAAACGGCAGTATCTACAAAAATGAGTTTTTGAGATATTTGAAAAAAACGCGTTTTTGATTTCTCCTCTTACATCAATAAAATATTGAAATTTGGTTTTAGGCTATTCTATATGTTTATATCGAAATATTTTTTGGGTAGTCTGTTTCATTTTGATTTTGCAATCAAAATTTTAATTAAAGCAGATACTGTCGTTTACCTGCTCTTCGCAGTAGTAATTTTCATGCACTTTTGATGGTAATCAGCAATAGCTGCACAATGTACTATTGAATGTCCAATAATTACAAATTCAACATAATATGGAGTAGACTCGTCATTACGAAGTATATTTATTGCAAAGTGAATAATATATTTTATTTTAAAAAATAAACAAATACCTTGTATACACTTGACATACATTTAATATAAATAAATGAAATGTATCTTAAAAATAAAATAAAAATTTATTTTTTTACACAAATGTTTTTATGCCTTTATAAAAATAAATTAATGAATAAATATGTATATTTATATATAAACATATGTTGGTTATAAATTTATTATTGAAGAAGACAGAATTTAAATAGGGTATCGACATACATCCACTTGATATAAATTTAATCCAAAACACATTTACGTACCTCCTCAGATACCAGATATACTTGCTGATTTAAACAGTCCTTGCTACAACAAACTCATTTTTGTGTTTTACCTTTTTAAACACTGAATAGAGAAAAACTTCAGTAGATTTTTTTTTTTTTTTTTTGCGCATCTACTCAATCTTCTGTCATGTTCCTTCTTAATTGGAATTCCTCAAAGTCACGAACGAAGGAGGGGGGGGGGGGCAGACAGAAGTCTTCAGCTGAAAATTAATTTTTAGAAAATCAAATTCTTTGATTGATTATCTTCATGATCCACTTTGTAAAAGTGATTCCGGGAACCTCAAGTTCTGCAGGGAAACCACAGAAGTCATTTGTAGTCATGCAGATGACAGTCATTTTGTTGTTGTTGGAGGAAGCCACATGTTTAAAATGGTGAAAATCAAATACATTTACTCAAAATTTAAGTACTGACAACGAATAGTCAACAAGGCATATGTTTTAATTGCTTAACGGCATTTTTGAAAACTATTTTATGTTTCTGTGTTGTCACTTGGCAACTAGAAAATTCTTTATGCATTTTTAGAACTACGACAAATTGTTTACTGTTCTGCACTTTGTAATAAAGCAATAAATCTCCAGGAAAATTTAGGCGAAAGAAATGCTTCGTGCGTTAACTATGGCTCTCATCGAACTACTAAAAGTGCAGCAGCTTAGTATATATTAAAATTGTGAAAAATATCGTCTTTGACAGAGCAAAACAAATGGAACAGAATCGTTCTGTTGCTACACGTTTATTTATCGTCTGCCAAGCATTACTTGTGTTTACTCGTATATTATCTTCTATAACTGTATATTAGCAAAAACTCATTTTGTTTTATTGTTTTTAGAACACGGATATGAAGAATCAAAGATTTTTTAAAATGTTTGGGGGCTGTGAAATTACAAAACATTTTCTTCGACTTTGTTTGAAATAAAGTATGATTATTTTCCTTCAGTATCCCCCTTATTATTTTCCCCAAGTGTCTTCTCCTTTTAAGTATCTCTTACGCTCAAGGACGAGAGGCGGTAATTCCCAAATTTTGCTGAATGATTAAATATGACCTGGCACGCATACCTACATCTAATGAGAAGCGACTAGAAATCATTTTAAAAAATGCAATGTTTTCTCTAAATTTGCTGAATCAAGGAAATTTTTGAGAGGTCACACAATGACCTCCCGTTGGGGCTTTACTGCTTGCGCTTATTTAAGCTAAAAAGAATTCGCGAAAAAGTTTATGCGTCTTGGTTCAAGTTTCGGCGGCGATTCATTTATGTTCCATTCGCCGGACAATGGTTATGGGCAGGTATAGAGCAGTAAGTACTTACTGCTGATTACGTGCATAATAACCTATCTTCCATTAGAGTGCCCCTGGAGCCAATAGCCAATCTCAATTTCATCTAATTCTTTTAGCTTCAACTTATGTCATAGAACTCCAAAAATAAATATAACCTAAAATTTTGATGACCTGAATCATTAATGTAGCTCTGAATTTCTGTGATTAATAGTGTGCAAATTAAATTGAAGAAACATTACCATTTTCTCCGTATGTTGTGGCCATGGTTATAGAATGAATTATTCGTGTTACTTTTGCAAATATGTTTTTTTTTTAAATTTTATCATTTGTTTATGCTTACTTTTTTGACCTATGCATTAAATTTCATTTTCTTTTCTTATTTTTAGATATGATTTAGTTTTTATTTTAAAGCGGCATGAAAACAAGAGCAAACAATGGAGGTAGAACTTTTCTTTTCAAATTTTTTTTCCACTGTTATTCTTTGGTTTAAACAGCTTGCTTTTATAAATATTGATAAGTATTTTGAATTTCGAAACATGTATTGCGTTAGATGTTCACACATAAAATTGAGTTATATTTATTTCTATTATAGTGAGAAATATTTTGTTTTCCTCTTTCTTTTCTTCATTCAAATAAAGCACACAAAAATTGCAGAACATACTGCTTTACTCAAGGGCGGATCCAAAAAAGTTTCAAGGAGGGGGGGGGGGGGTGATTTTTTTAACTAACCTGTTACTACGTTTATTTGGTTCATGGACAACATACATTTTGAGTTCGTGTACTTGGTTACACAGAGGACCCGTTTATGAACTCACGTCCAATATGACAGATAGCACAATACGGGTACATAGTGTAGGACAGAATTAACAGCATCTAGAAGGAAGTTACAACTAGGGCGACGAGGGGGAATTGAACCCACCACCTAGGGATTACTACAATGACGCGCCAACCAACTGTGCTATCAAGGCCCCTTACTACAGATCTGGTTTGCTCATGCTTGTGTATGGGGGGGGGGGGGGCTGAAACAGCATTTTATCTAAAACTGCTAAAATATAGAGATTTAACCAAGGGCACCAGAACCTTTTCTGCTGACAAATTAGCTGATGGTGATGTAATTTTATACTGATTGTTCCGTAATTACGCTTTGAAGTTCAGTAAAAGCTTGAGTTGTCTAAAAGTGCAGGAAATGCGTAATGTTGAATTTGCCAGTTTTCCCTTGTCTGTATAATTTGTCAGTATATATTTACTTAATCTAGAAAGAATATTCTTTTTTTTACACCTACTATGTCTCATTTACTTTAGAATCATAATTTTAATTAGAGTCCCAAGGTATTGCAGAATGCAAGGAAATAATTTTTCTTTGCAAATAAAGCTCTGTGTAAGAGCCTTGGCACCCTCCAAGTTAACTAGAACAGTTTTGATGGATTTCCTTTAAAACTTGTTCCCTAAAGAAAAAAAAAACCATTCCTCCCAAGGTGTTTTTTTTTTTTTTGGGGGGGGGGGGTCCTTTGTTCCGGTTGACTTGGAAAAGAACGCCATTCTTGATATTGTGTAATAGGGATGCACTGATCAATTGGCAGTAAATCGGCGGAAAAAATATTTTCCAAAATAACTTTTGTTAAGTATACCTTCAACAAGAAACTATGATGAATACTTGAAATACACTGCCAACTCAGTCATTCTAGCCCCGGAACTGTTGTTTCGTGCTTATTAGCACTCATCAGCCCGGCATAGGAAGTGACTGAGCCGGAGGTGGAAAATCTCTTAAGAGAGCCGAACAAAGAGGTAGCCAAAGAGGAGCCAAGAGAGCCAAACAAACTGGTAGCTAAAATAGAATCAGCACAGCCCAGACGAGTGACCGAAGTAATGAATTCAGTTCAAATCGAAGGTGAAGGCAAGGCATGGCATTTTCAGTAAGTTACCGCCTTATAGCCGAGGCTAAGGCCGAAGCACTTGAAATACAGCGCCAGCTCAGTCATTCCAGCCGAGACAGACCAATTAGCTACCAGTTTGTTTGGCTCTCTTGGCTACCTTAAGAGGTTTTTCACCTCCGGCTCAGTCACTTCCTATGCCGGGCTGATGAGTGCTAATAAGCACGAAACTGCAAGTCCTCGCCTGGGATGACTGAGCTGGCGGTGTATTTCAAGTGCTTCTGCCTTAACCCTGGCTATAGGGTGGTAACTTACTGAAAATATGATGAATACATTTGTTAACAATAAATAAATGTAACTTTCTGCAAACATTACTATAACATGTAGTATGAAAGTAAACAGAGTAGAGAAAAAACAAAGAGTTTAGAAAGTGGATAAGACTGAATGAAATATTAAAGTATCATTTCTTAAGTTTATGTTGTGACCCACCCAGCTTTTGATAACACAACTTTTTTTTTTTCAGTGTTTTTGTTCCTTGTAACTACACATGATTGCATCATACATTTTACAACTTACTCTTTCAATTTATTAATTCAACAAAACATTAATTTTTACTGAATATCATTTAATTAAAAAATTAAAAAAAACCTGAGCAAACTTTATTACTGTTTTTTTTTTAAACTAATTTTTTTTAACTCTTTTTTTTTTCTATTTTGAATAAGTACACAGATATGTACATTGTTGTAAAATTTCATGTGTCAATACTTTTCTCCTTTAGCATAATTCTTCTAGATAACTTTATGGAGAATGAGTCTCTAACTTTTTCAGAAAATGGAAGTCCTGGATAAAATGGCTACTAATAATTGAAAAGTAAATTTAACTTAAAAGTGCTACCCCTACCCTACTGACCGTAGAATACTCCCTACTTTTTAGAAATGTACATGTTTGTACCATTTCTCTTTCTCTCTCATTTTCCAAATCGAAATCTACAACGCTTGGCGAAATTTAAGTGTAAATTTACTTTTATATAAAGGGGAAAAAAAGATGATTCTGATTTATTTTATTTACTTTTTCTATTTAGTCCTCTTTTCGTGGGATTAGAAGTAGCAAGTTTCGTCATGTGTTTGGATGTGCATCGAAGAAAGACAAGTGTTATGACTGTGTAAAAATCACAAAAAATGCCCATGATAGTTCATTCTGTGCCGTGAATCCTAAATTTATTGCTATAGCTACTGAAAGTGCTGGAGGTGGATCCTTCCTTGTGATACCTGTTGAAAAGGTACGTATAATTTCTGTACTTTTTAGGCTACTTCGCTCAATGATTCTATTTTTTAAGGCATACAATATCAATTTAGACTATACTTGTTAAACATTTTTGTTTCCAAGGATGATTTGTATGCTTAATGCAGTTTACTCTTTTTATCTGCATTGTTTTGGGGTAAAAGTTGCAGAAATTGCAGTTTTATTTTATTATTTTCTTTTTTGTTTCTGGATACGTTTTACTCAAGCTCTATGTATATAAAAATCTGTGTGTGATGCTTTGCTGCAATGAATTGGAATCTGCTGTAAATGGGAATCAAGTTAAGAAATGCAGTAAAATCCAGCTTTAATGAACTTCAACCCCCTAATTTTATCAATGGTACAAGAATCTTGTTCTAATGAGATTGCATTGTAATCCAGTCAGAGTGAAAAAAGAGAAATTTAAAATTGAAAATAATGTGATGACTTAAACTAGAGAAACAATAGGTGTTTCATTAGTTTTCTCAATAAAAGGAACTCAAAAGATATTGCACTGACATGGTTGCAATTCAAGCTTTTTACCTGCCCATGGAACCAAGGGCGCCCATATTGGGGGGCAAGCGGGGGCTCAAGCCCCCCCCCCCTTAGAAATTAGAACTTCCTTGTGTTTAGTATTTTTTTCTTTGCTAAAATGTAAAAATATTTCTTCTCCAGCCATTAATGAATAAGTAATTAAAAATGTCCAATTTTAATGACTCTAATCTGTCCTGAAATTGGTTTTCATGGGGAAAATATCATGCTAAACCATGGTTAAAATATCTGAGCCCCCCCCTTACAATTTTGCATATGGGCGCCCATGGATGGAACTAATATAGTATTGATAAAGAACAAAATATTTTTGTTTAGAAATGAAAATGCTACATAAAAGTTTATACAAAATTGAAGAATCAGCAAAATATGAAATTGAAGCTTTCTTATTTATTGAAATTATTCTTATATCTATTGAATCACGAACAGTGTAGATAAAGATAAATACTAGTTAAAATTGCCATTACAGTAAAGGCAACATTTCCGAAATAGCATCCCTTACGAATTTGAAGATTCTTTTATTTAGAAAATTAATTTTTAAATTAGTACTTTTGTTAAAATATTTTTAGTTATTGGTAATTATTAATCTTGATTATAGCCTTATAAAAAGGAAATTCTTAAATTATTTCATTTTAAAAAGTTCTATTACTTTAATTTTTATGTTAATGACACTTATATTTCAAAAAATACTATTTTTTGGCTTCTGCAATGGAAAATAGTTTTTTTTTTTTTTTTTTAAATTCAACTTTGTTAAAATACAAATAAATAGAATTTCAGGGTTACTTCAAGTAACTAAAAACATTAATACTACATTTTGCAACTTTTTTTTTTACTCAGGCGGCTCTTTTTGCATTGTTTTCAAAAATTTTAGACTACTCTTGCAACTTTTTTACAGAACTTTTTCTGTTGACGAATAGGCTGATGTAATTTATACCATCGGGGGGGGGGGGGGGGGGGGGGTAAAGAGTGAGCGTCCCAGCCTTTGCATGCACCAAACACATTTTCCCTCTCCCCTACCAAGTATTGATTATGTGACTTACTTTGATCTGACTCTGAGGTGCAGATTTAACGATTGCTGTTCACTTAAAAATCTTTTGTTTTATTATCCTACATTTTTTCAAAAAATGTCCTACATTTTATGCATTGTTTGAATCCTGCAGTAAAAGCAAAAAAAAAAAGGAATGTGCAGTGTATTTGAAATTGTATAATCATTACAGACAGGCAGGGTTGATGTTTGCGCTGGAAGAGTAACAGGTCACCATGGGCCAGTGCTGGATTTGCAGTGGAATCCCTTTAACGATAATATCATTGCATCAAGCTCAGATGATTGCACAGTAAGTATTCTTAAATAGATTGTTTTAAGTTCCGTCATTTATTTCATTTTCCTGTATGTATATTTAGTAAAGATTCGAATATTTTACAAGTTGCCACTCATTTGATATGTTTGAAGTGTTGTTACCAAATAGTCACTTACACATATTTGATTACTTTTTAGAATTACATAAGTGTTAAATTTAAATATTACAGTAAAAATTTTGATTAACATTCATCAATGTAAAACCATCTTAAAGGTCTGCGTTCCTTTATCAGGTCTTTTTCATTTCATGTAATTCACTTCTCTCAAAGCTTTTTTGAGCAATCACGGTTGCTTATTGTTCTTACTTAACTGTTTTTGGCGTTCCTATGATTTTATTTTCCCACCAGCACCCTTTGCAGCATCACCGTCGACCGATGCTGCACCTCTAGCAAAAACCGTCTCCAGGTTTCGTCAATATCCTACACTTACACACATACATGCACGCACATATACATATATACACCTACACAAACAAACACACACAAACACACACACAACCACCCACCCACACACTCATGCCTGCACACAGACACAAACACACATGCCTACACACAAACACACAGACTTCCTACACACAGACACACATACCCCCTACACACAGACACACATACCCCCTACATACAAACACACTCGTGATTGCAAAAAACATAATTTGAATTCAAGATGACAAAATTCAAATTAATTTTTTTTTAAAGATTTAACTGATTTTACTTTTTTCTTATTCTGTTCCCAAAAATCTTTACTAATAATAAAGCGGAAAGTCTCTCTGTCTGGATGTCTGTGACGTGCATAGCACCTAGACCGTTTGGTCGATTTTCATGAAATTTGGCACAAAATTAGTTTGTAGCATGGGAGTGTGCAATTTTTCGAAAATTCGATTTTATTCTTTTTCTATTTCAATTTTAAGAAAATTTTCCGGAGCAAAATTATCATAAGATGGGCGAGTAAATTGCGAAATTATCATGACGTGGAATGGGAGAGCGAATGAACATAGCCAATTAGCGAGATATTCGTCATCCATTGTTTGTAAATATACAGGCAAACCGAATGACCTTTTAATTTTCAACTACAGGCAAAGCCGTGCGGGTACCACTAGTTCAAAATAAAACAGAAAAAAAAAATTGGGGGGCATTTTTTCTTGAAAACCAGAGCTTAATTTTGTGGATGATGCCTTTGAGACTCACATTGTGAAATACTGCCTGATTGCTTTAAGTAAATCATAATGAAAAGTGCTATGAGTTTTGCTACAGATATTTTCATATCTTTCTTTTCTTTACTTGCACTATTATTTATTTTTGTTTAAATACAGAACCTTTTTATCAATGGTTTTGAAATAAAAACAAAACCTTGAATATTTGGATCATAACAATTTGGTTTAAAGATGGCAAACATGGTCCTTGATTTTAATGAAACATATTCATGTTCATACCTATTTATTTATATTCATATAAGCATTTAAAGAAGGTATACAAAATATTTTTTAACGGATCCTAAATAGTTTAGGTTTTTACAACCAGGTCAAAAAAATTTCGAACATAAAGGGCAAATAGTTTTTAAATTGATATTTTAATTTTTGATCCAGTAATTTATTGGATCAAGAATTTCAGAATTTATTATCAATTCTAAAAGCTTTAAACTGAAGTATACAGTTGTTTTACTACCGTAAGTCTAAAAAATAGGCTTTATGTTATGTAGCTAGTAATATGCATTTAAGCGGTTGTATATGTGTTGTTCATGAATGATAACCCAACGAATAAACATAATTGATCAAAAGAACATTAAAAAAAATGCATTCTTTTGATAGATGATGTTTATTTTATATAGTTCTATCTTCCTCTTTTAATTTCTCCATTAAAACCTTTTAGCCAAAAGACATAAGTTTTTTGGTATTACTTTCATTTTACACATTCAAAATAATTTTGTGTTTTAATTTCACGTTCAAAATGTACTGTATTCAGCGATTGTTATTGATTTAATTTTTTTGAAAACCAATTTTACAAAATTTTGACAACACCTCAATTTTATTTATTTTTATCAAATAAAATTTAAATTTGTGCCATGCAGGATCAAACCCAACTTTTGAAACGGAAAACAAATATCTTACCACTTGATTACTCGTAATCTATTGCTTAATACATACCTAAATAAAATATTTTTTCGTTAAATTTGTATTGGTATATTTTCTAACTGTGATTGATAATAAGTTATTTTCCTTAATAAAAAAAAAAATTAATGAAACATTTTCAATGTACGTCAGTAATCTCGCATAGATATCACTTACAACTTTTTAAATAAACAAAGTAGTTCAACAATGTGTGATAAATGGATCATTACAATGAATAACACTGCCCATCTCTTAGAAAATCTCCCTATCCTCTTTCCCCAACTCTTCTAAAAAATTTCTTAAATCATATTGAACTCAACAAATATGATTGTTTATTTGTGAGAATGTTAATCCTTAGTCTCTTGTAATTAAAGTATTCTATTTTAAATTTTCTGAATGTTTACTTTTGAATTGTGAGAAAAAATTGAAGAGAACTTTGATCTCTTTTTCATATTTTCAATGGTATGTATAGCTCTCAGTCTTTGATATTATTGCTCTTCATTTGTTTCCATTATGACATAAGTTGAGATGTTTTTTATAACAGTTCACTGTTTGTTAATTTCTTTGCATGTGCTTTAAATTTTCAGATGAATCAAAAAAGAGAAGTTTCAATATTTTCCCCGAAATTTTCTAAGTGAATCGGCTAATCTAATTTTGCATTATACAACATACTTGCCAACTTTTACGGATTATCCGTAAAATTTACGGATATTCTCAGAATTTTACTGATTACGGATTGATATGATGTTTTTACGGAAATCTAATCTCAAATGCGCAATCAAAGAAGGGGAAGGGGAATTCTGTCGCTTATCTCCAACGGCGACGATCTGCATCGTGTGTGTCATGCGCTGCATCCCGACGTCACGGAATAGGCGTGGCTAACGGCTGGCAGCAGCTTGTGATTGGTTTGAATTGCAGACCGTACAGCCGGTTCCCTATACAGGCAAGACAAGAAAAGTTTTCTACCATTGCGAAAAAAAACTACTTCGCATATACCTCAAAATAGAGAAGAAGAAGAAGAAGAAGAAGAAGAAGAAAAAACTACTTCTACTTCTGACTTTCCGACCGCGTGTTGGTTCGTTGTGTGTTGTTTGCATGGTTGTTAGTTATTTTTGACCTTTTGCTAATATATGGAAAATTCTACTTAATTTGTTATTATCAAGAACATGAGTGCTAAATCGGATAAAAGTTACCATCAGACTTTTAAGGAAGAGTATAGTAAAGAATTTCTGTCGATTAAAAAATCGAATAAAGGTGAAAAATTTGCCTTTTGCGATGTATGCAGAAGTGATTTCAACATTGCACATGGAGGAAGAAATGATGTAATGTCGTTGTACAGTTTGTAAACAATTAAATCCCTGTTTTCCCCATGCATAATTGGTGTCTTTTAATAATTCTTACTTTCAAAGAACTTCACAAAAAATAAATAAGTAACTAAAATAACTAAAAAATATATAAAATTGAAAGAGGATATTTAAAACAATCTAGAAGAAAAACATGTTTAAAAGGTTTTTGCATTCTGCAGAAAGTGCACTGCACATAAATGAAAAGTATGTCAATTGAAAAAAGAATCATTCAACATCAAAATATTAAATTTTTGGTGGTAAGTATTACAAAAAGCTATTCTAGTTATCCATTTATTGCTACTTATTTAACATGTGTTAAGTTGGACAATGAAACTTTTTTGGTATTGCATTTTTCATTTTTTATCACTTTGCATGAATTTTTTTTCCTAATAAAATTCATGCAGGGGGATTAAAGGGAAAATATTTTAAGTAAATTCTTGTATAAACATATAATGCAGAATAGTGTTGGACATTTCCACTATCATACAAAGGTAAAACTTATGTATTTAACACAGATTAAAATTGCTTCATCATTGTTTCGAGGAGGTATGTTGTTCACGGAAAAGTTTTACTGATGCGCATTTTCAAAAGTTGGCAAGTATGATACAATATCGCTTGTTTTTCACGCCTTTTTGAGGAAAATATTTCTTTGATATTAAAATGTTTTAATGTTGACATATTTCTTGATTTTTGAAAAACATTTCTTTGTGGCAATTTTACTATTTGATGAATTTTGAATACAAAAATTCTATTGAATTATTTTTCCTGGTTTATTTTCTTAGTTTAGTAATTATTATTGTAGTGGAGTAATTTATCATCTTCACTTATCCCCTTTTAAATTTATAAAATGGAGTAAAATGTTGTTTACTTATAACAAAATCTTAATCATTATATTCAGTACTTTTTCCTTCAGATTATTATGTTAAAAATATATTTTCATATGTGTCCTTTATTTGAAATCATTGTTCTTATAGATCAAAGTGTGGTATATCCCAGATGGTGGACTTAAAAAAGCCAATATGAATCAACCTGTTTTAGAACTTACTGGGCACAAGCGACGTGTTGGTTACATTGTGTGGCATCCTACAGCTGAGAACATATTATTTAGTGTTGGTTTTGATTACATGGTAAGTAAAAGCATTGATGTTCTCATTTGCTATTAGTGCTAACTTTCTCTTTATCTTAACAAAAATATTAACAATAAAAAAATTTAAAAAAAAAACACTATATTTACTGATATTTAGACATTTTTCAATTGTACATTGCTCTTGGAAAAGAACTAATGTTTTCTGTGAGATAAGATTTCCTTGTGAAAATACCTCTCTCCCCCACTCCCAACCCCAATAATGAAGCTTTAAAAAAGTTCCAAAACTTGCAGTTTATTTTCAGAAATGTGTGGTGTATTATTTTGGTGAATACTGATCACTGCATTTATCAAACAAGAGATCTATTTACATAAATTCCAAAAAAAAAAAAAAAAAACATGCAGTATAGTTTTAAACAAATGAAATGGCTTATCAGAAGCAATCATTTGCCCCCAGTTAATATCAGGAAAAGGTTTATTCTTTGAAGTGACGCATGGAAGGAAAGGTTTTGTGGGTGAAAACACCCCCAGAGGCCTTGGTTTTATTTTATAACTAATCCTATTACAGTAGTTCATACCTGGGCTGCAGAATTGGTGTCGGGCTGATTTTGGATTAAAGGCAGGGTTGTAAGAGTTTGGGCCAGTGGTGGTTTCAACCGTGGATAAAACTGGTTTAAACCAGCTGGGATAAAATCAGTTTCATCCAGTTTTGGCCACTTAGATAATTATTAAATTTTAAATGAAAATCAAATAATAATTTATTAAAAAGAAATGCAAAACAAACCATAATCAATCATCTTTCATTATTTATCTAAATAGTGTGTTTTACAGTTTGTAGAAATTACAGCATGGTTAGAAGATAAGGTTTACATGAAAAATATGCAGTAACATTAAAAAAATAAATGAGTGAAACATTGTAAGTTGAATAGATAGATTTTAACTCTCACACACAAATGTAAAGTATTTGAAAGTATTTCAAGTAATTTTGAAGAATAAATGAGAGAAAAAAAAAAGCTTCTTTTAGAAACATATATAGACATTTTTTAAAAAACAAAATTAAAGGTACAGAAAGGAAACACTTATGAAAATTAAAATGCAACACTACTGAAAAGTTACTATATTTATGTTACAGGCTGTTTTGTATTCCTTATGTCTTTTGTTTTAGTTGTGAGCAATTTCAGTTATTAATTTTGAAGAAAGTTGAAATTTGTTCACTACTATTGTTATAAAGTAAATTACTTCACTATTATATTTAATTGACTAAAATTACTGTGCTTAATTAAAAAACTTCCAACTAACAGATTTATTAGTTGCAAAACACACATCTCTCACATACATACAAATTAGAAATGTATTTTCATGTAATTTAGTTTTGGCCAGTTCTATGGTGGTTAAATCTAGTTTTGGCCGGTTTTAGCCAGTGGCCTGGATAAAATCAGTTTTGTCCGGCCAAAACTACAACACGGATTAAAGGAGTCAAAGTCTCATTTTCCCTCCAAGTCCGAAACTCTTCCAGTGCTTGCGGAGACGGAGGGGGGGGGATTTTGGGGTTAAAGAGTCGGAGTTCCTAAAATTTCCAAGACCAGAGTCTGCTTTTCTCCCTCTGACTCCGCAGCCCTGGTAAGGACTGCTTTGACCAAAAGCCCCCTCCAGAAGAAGTTTCTGGCTGTGCTAGTGATTCTTTGTTATAGGATCTAAACTAAATAGACATCATCCTAGTTTGAATTTTATTTTGTAACTGGAGTTAAATGACAAAAACTAGAAAGCTAGTTAAAAACTGAATTTTTTTCATGGTATGAAATGAAGGATTAGTATACAATGTCAAATGTTAGTACATTGATTACTGCAACATAATACATTAATGTTATAGCTTTTTATATTTCAAACAATTATTGCTGTACTTGGATTCACTTTTCAGATCTTAGTTTGGAATATTGGGGAAGGAATTCTAGAGAATAGCATTATTTGTCATCCAGATACAATACACTCTTTATCATTTAATCGGGATGGAAGCTTAATTGCTACCACTTGCAAAGACAAGAAACTTCGAGTTATCGATGCTAGAAACGGTGTTGTTTTGCAAGTAAGTTTTGGTTTTATCTTCAATTTTGCATTTTTATACCTTTTATAAGATTCTTTAGTATAAATTTAAAGAGTCAATATGTACAACTTAGCTTTATTTGTAACTTATTGACAGTGCTGTATGATATTGAAATTTAAAATGTCTACAATGATAATTTATTGTTAGGGCCATTCTGTCTGATGCAAAAAATCAGTAATCCCAGTTCAGCAGATGTTGTGTACTGTACAGAGAGATTTCTAGAGTTCTTTTCAAGGCGTGAAACAACTCCTTGACATTTTGAAAGAGTGAAAATCTGGAAGCAGTAAAAACCATAATAATTGATTAGTTCTGTAACTAGTTCCTAACTCTAAGATATAATGGAACATAGCAGGGAAAGACTTTGAGAGGAGTTTCTGATTTTTAAACATAAAATATGCTTGTAGATGTAGAGACATTTAAAATATCTGCGCTAGTGTATATTAACGATTAAATTAGATTCTAATCACTGAAACAAAATTATGTCATCAAAATGACATAAAATGACAAACAAAATGGCATGCAAAATGACAAATGCTTGTAGATGTAGAGGCATTTAAAATATCTGTGCTAGTGTATATTAACGATTAAATTAGATTCTAATCACTGAAACAAAATTATGTCATCAAAATGACATAAAATGACAAACAAAATGACAGGCAAAATGACAAATGCTTATAGATGTAGAGACATTTAAAATATCTGCGCTAGTGTATATTAACGATTAAATTAGATTCTAATCACTGAAACAAAATTATGTCATCAAAATGTCAGCGTGCGAGGTCACAGTTTGCTCAGGTAAAGTCTTATCTCCATTACTGCAAAAATGATTTTGCAGATCTGATTTTAAAAACCTGAATTGAAAAAAGCCTAGTTGGACATCTCCATTAAAACTTAAATTAGTAAGTAAATCTTTCTTTTTTTGAAATCAAGTATTCTCTTTCTCCTTAATTTTAAAGGAGTTACGTTAACCTTATTTAACTAAGTATTTAAATCTTTTTCGCACATACTATACAAGTCATGCAATATTTGCCAGGAGCTAATCAGGAGATGATCCGAATTTAAAGCTACAAAATAGAAACATTATTTTGGTCAGTAGTTGTTAGTACATAGTTTTTATATTTTGTTGTATTTCTTTTCTTTTGCTTACCTAATCAGCTTAAAATTTTCCCTACAAGAGTGTTGTTCAAAAATTGCTTGGCAAATTATTGTTTTAGTTCCAAAGTTTTGTTTTTATAAATATTAACTAATTTATTTGCAGGAAGGTGTTTGTCATCAAGGTTCCAAAGCCTCAAAAGTTGTATTTTTAGGTGATACAGGACGCCTTTTCACTACTGGCTTCTCTCGTTTTAGTGATAGACAGTGGGCGGTTTGGTCACAAGTTAGTATATATTTTTTGAGTTTTACTTATTTTAACATAGCTTACACTTTCCACTTTTCACTCCAGGGTCCCCTGTACCTACCACCAAGGGCGCTCATACGCATATTTTTGTCCATGCAAACCGATTTCAAGACAGATTAGAGTCATTAAAATACAGTCGGACCTCCATATATCGAAGTAGCAAATTGCCGGAAAAAATTTCGATATATAGAAATTTCGATATATAGAAATTTCGATATATAGAAACAATCTTATTTTATCCTAAAAATCTCCTAAAACACTAAAATTAAAGCTAATTTCAGTGTATGAAACCTAGTTTCTAATTTATACGAGCATTAAATGAAAGTTATTAATTAAAAAAAAAAACAGAAATTACATTTTTGCGCCTTCATACATCTTTATTCTTCGGCAATTCAACTTGATTCGCAACATTAGGGGATTTTCGTTTTGAGAAAGTAATTGAGAGAAAAGTAAAAAATCAATCTACTTAACTTGAATGATTTTCACTTAAGCTAAAAAGACTAGGAATGATGATCAACAGGCAATAGGGATAACTTGAAACTGATTTTACTGTAGTACTGATTGCAACTAAGATATTTGAAATAAGCTTGAGGGAATTTAAGAACTCCAGAACAAAACAAAGACCTATTTATACACCCCTCAACCCCAGATTCCTTATGAGTTTCGTAGCAACCTTTAATGAACATAATTTTCTCCCCTAACCTTTATTTTTCATGAGATAAACAGTCTAAAGTGAAAAAAAAATCCACTAGTGTCTTGAAAAAAAATCGATATATAGAGAGTTTTTCGATATATAGAAAATTTTGATATGTGGAAGTTCAATATATGGAGGTTCGACTGTATTTCATTTTTAATAACTTATTCATTAATGGCTGGCGAATAAATGTTTTTACATTTTTGCAAAGAAAAAAGTATCAAAAGCAAGAAAGTTCTAATTTCAAAGGGGGGGGGGGCTCTTGCCCCCCTATATGGGCGCTTTTGCCTACCACTATTTGGTTCATCCAGTTGGATGGGACCCTGAAGGCAGCTCTTGATTTTTTAATCCAGACTGGAAGCTAAGCACTGCCAGGGGTATTGTTTCATTTGAAGGACTTTAACCAATAGCATATTTAACATCCCCTAGTCACCAGTAATGAGGACGGTGGATCCTCGACTAGCTAGGATAGAGCCAAGGACCCTCTGGTCACAAGTCCCATGCCTTACCGATCAGGCCACCAGGGCAACATAGCATACAGAAATAAAGGGTGTCCCAAAATTAACGCAAGATTTGAATTTGCCACCATTTTTTCCATAAATTGTTGGCAGCCATGAAAAAAGAACAATTTGACAGTTGAGAGTTTAGGGTTAGTAAAAATGGGGTGTTGTTGTACCATACAGCTAGAGAGAGTGAAACATTTCAATTACTGCATCAGGCATTTCCTGGTCGCGTACTCACTCATTTCGGTCATCAGAATTGGCACCCTAGATCGTGTGATTTAGCATTTTTAAATTTCTTCTTATGGGTTTATTTGAATTCAAAGGTCTATGTCAACAAGCCCACAACCACCCGTGCATTACCGTGTTGCGATACCGAGCGCCAATAACAGTAACTGCTTGACCAGCCTCAACTTTCATTATTTTTGAAACAATTGTTCAATAATGAAAGCGCGTTATTGTATCGTATAACGCTCCATTTTTGATTACCCTAAACTCTAAGCTGTCAAATTGTTCTTTTTTCAGGGTTGCCAACCATTTATTGCAAAAATGGCGGCAAATTCAAATCTTGCGTTAATTTTGGGACACCCTTTACAACTACAAATTACATGACAAGAAATTTGCTCAAGTCCCAACTTGGCTGATTATTGTGTAGCAATACCCAATGACATTCAACTGTCCCGTTGGAAGTATTTTCCCTGCTGCATGTAACCATGGCTTCTTATAAATTCTAACATTTACAATGCCATTGAAATAGTAAGTTTTTCTTCCTTCAAGATCTTAGAATTTAACTTAGAGCAATAAATTTTACCCCCCTAAATGCTTCCAGTCTTCTTCATCCTTGTCACAGATTGATTATCATCATCGATGTAACTTCGTGTTCATGCTCATTTAGTTTTAGATCTGAAAACTGTGCTTTAATGAAATGATTTTTAATTGTTTCAGATCTGTCTTGATTCCATGTTAAGGAAATCATATTGATTGCCTGAAGTATACTTATCTTTTTATTGACCCTTTTCTGTTGTGATACTTTGAAGTACCCATTGAATTAATTTCCTAGTAACACTCACTTTTCTAGATCTAGATTATTTTCCATTTCCCCTCATGATGAAGTATCCTTAATTCCTTGACAGCAGCTTGAATCTGCAAATATTTTACTACATTCAGTTTCTATGTTCTTCTATTTAATTTCTCTTTTATTATCCATCATAGTTACTTGGGCTTTGAAAAACAAAACAAGTAGAACATTTCTCTATTTTTTTTTATTTATTTATTTTTATTTTTTAATTAACTGAACACATTTTGCTCAGTTAGTCTTATCTCAATAACTGCTAACATTTAATTTTCAACTTGGAACTCAACAAATAACTGCAGCTTTGATTTTAGAGATCTGAATTTAAGACAGTTTAGGTGGACATTCATTGAAACTTGTGTTTGTAAGTAAATCAATTTTTAATAAAATGTACTATTGTAACGAGTGTAAAAGCTCTCCTTGCTTTTGTACTTTAAATATTTAAATCTTTTTCACAAATACTGTCCAAGTCGTATAATCTTTCTCAGGTGTTCATCTTTTTCTCTGTAAATGATCTGAATTTTAAGGTACTTAGATATTGGAAATAGTATTTCTGCAAAACTGTATTTTAAAACATAACTGTCTTTTTATTTATCTCTATTTCAAAAGATTTTTTTCTTGATTAAAGTAATTTGTATTTTAATTATCTCAAATTTCCTTTTTAGCATAATCTTGAATCACCTTTAAAGATCGAAAACATAGATTCTTCTTCTGGTGTTTTGTTTCCATTTTATGACCATGATACAAAAATGGTTTATGTAGCTGGAAAGGTAAATTTATGATATCTCTAATACATAACCTCTTATACTAATAGAAGAGGGTGGCCTCTTAAGTATATATTGTTCACATACATATATCAGGCTGTGTTCCAGCAAGTGTTACTAAACCTACATGAAACATTTAATGAACTATCACAGGGGTTTCCAAACTTTTCAAGGGGATATTTTGATAATTGGGAATCTGGCGCGGTCGTCTCATTTTTTGGCGTAGATAATTTAACTGTGGTAACCCTGCTGATTTATAGTAACCCTATGTGAGTAGGTGTTTTGGTTCTCTTTATTTAGATTTGCAACGAAAAATACCTCTCGCGCAGGCACTGGAGCGAAAAACTGACGCCAATGATGAAAGATCGCCAGATTCCCAATTATCAAAATCTTCCCCTTTTCAAAGTTCAAAATCCTTTGAGCAATTACAATTTTCTCGCTGCACCCTAATTATTTATCTCTATTATATATCTATATTTATCTATCCATACATATGTATATATTTACTTATTTATTTGTGCATAAATCAAACTGGTTATGCGTATGTAGAGATAAATAATAAATTCATGTTTATATATTTGTATTTGTATGAATCATGTTTATATATTTGTACGAATTTACAGAAAATACCTGAAATTATGTAGAAACAGGGTTGCAACTTATGTTTTTAATGAAATCAAAACTATTTAAGGTTCAAAATTGCATTTTATGTTATGTTTTTATTAAAGTTAAATATATGAAACAAGGTGAAACTTTGATGAGAAACCCTTACCTTTTTTTTAAATTAAATTAATAAAGAATATTTCATATTGTGGAACTCCTTGACTAGTGCATTTGATAAAAATTACTAAGGACTTATTTCATGGTGCCAATAATACGGTTAAATAAATGCATTGTAGAAGTCAGTTGAACAATATTAATTTGAGAGCCTCACAGCAGAAAATTTTGTAGTGCTTTTACAGTCAACAGACCTGCAAATGATGACTGTAAATGTTCTGTGGGACATATGAGGAATGAGGGTAATGTGAATTCTTGATTTGTACTGATACATATGTAGACTGACGTAATATATATATACATTGCATATTGTATAAGTAGTTAGTACAAGTCTTATAATTATTTAATGAACTAACATTTTCTAACTATGCACTAAAGAAAGCAGAAATTACATCCCTCTATTATAAACTTTTATTTAAACAAGGACATTTGTGCCGATTTTCCATTCTTGTCAGCTGCTTCAAATGTTGAAATTTTGGGCATGCTGCTGATCAATACCTTACTAATGCAAGTTAAGTGCTTTGTCCTTGTAGTTTATCTTTTGCATTTCAGATACTTAGAAAATGATGTATGTTTTTTTCCCCCCTAATTTTATTCATGTTTGTTGTTTGAAGTTTAACTTATGAAAAAAATTCTCATAGGGTGATGGAAATATTCGTTACTATGAGATAGTCAACGAGTCTCCTTGGTGCCATTATCTGAACCAGTTTCTCACTGGTTTTCCTCAGAGAGGTCTAGGGTTCATGCCAAAACGTGGCCTTGATGTTTTGCGCTGTGAAGTGTTCCGCTTTTACAAACTTCATGCAGTAAAACCCCTATGTGAACCAATTTCCATGATTGTGCCTAGAAAAGTAAGTGAGCTAGTTTGTTATATATAAATTTGTTACTGCAATTTAAAAATTTAAATCACTGATAACAATCATTCGTTACAATGTTGCCTTAAAACATGGTTGAAATTCTTCCAAATGGAGCAAAATCATAACTACCATAACAAAAAAATAAATAAATAAAAATAATAAAAATGAATAAAATTTAAAAGGAAAAAAAAAAGAAGAAATACACTTGACCTTTTTGAGGTAAAAAATATAATACTCTGTATATAAATATAATATTCTATAATTTCTAATTATATACTGGGCAGTAATATTTTATGGGGTATAATAAGATATTTTGGTGTACAGAAGAGAGAATCTTAATAAGAATTGTGTTCATTACAAAAGTTTAAAAATAACTATGAGAAATTTCTCTGTATGAAATGAACTATTTATATACAAATACAAAAAATTTAAATTTTGTTTGATGGATTAAATATTTTACCGTTATTGACAATTCTTTTAATCATTCCTAATAACTTTTTCAACCTTTTAATTATTTATTTTTTAAATTAACTATGTTTTGTCTTTTAACATAGTATTGCATTTCAGAAAATAGTTTTTTACGTGGTTGGGTAGAGTTTCAGATAGACAATGTTTTAAAGTAATCATTACAAGCTATGCCGGTATTAATGTCGCCTGTCAGTGTTACAAATGATTAAGTAATCATCACAAACATTCCTTCGCAGTTAATTATTTTTAGACTTTTTTGGTCATTTATCTTTTACCTGGACATGAAGTAAATACGCTGGAACACTGGGGTTTTGTCTGAAAACCGGGACTGTCCAAGTTTGGCAATCCTAATTATATGTATAGCTATGGACTTAGTATTACTACAGTGGTTTCTTAGTATGATTATTGAAAAATTAGTATAATAGATGCAGAACAATAGCCCTTAAAATTCTTCTCTGTGTGTGTTGTGTGGCCTTTTGCCTAAGAGCCTAACTTAATATGACATTTCACTACAGGAAGATTCTCCACCATTTGTTAAGTATATTCGATCGTTTAATAACTTTGATGGTATTAATGAAATTCAAATTAAAACACTAAGTATTTCTTTATGTTTTTTATAACCCTCAACTTGCTTTCAAATTTATTTTTCTGTATTTCTTTTTATTAAGTCTGAACAATTCCAAGAGGATCTTTTTCCTGACACTGCAGCTCCAACGCCTGCTCTTACTGCCAGGGAATGGCTTAGTGGAAAAAACAGAAATCCCATACTTATTTCTTTAAAGGTATTTCATATAAATGTGTTTACTCTTTCAGTGATTTGGAAATGTAGGAAAAAACAAATGCATACTTTTTTAATGATCTTATTGTTTTTGTGCATAATATCAACTTAATATGTGCATAAGTTTTTTATTGCTGATTTTATTCTTAATGGACCAGAAAAGAATGTTTCCCAAATGTGCAAAAATGTGCTTTAAAGTCTTAGTGCTTTAACAGGTTTAGTTTCTGTTCTACTCCATAGAAAAGTTTTGTTAATTTCCCTTTTATCATGATTATATATTTTACTCATTTGATTAGCTTGATTCTATGTAAGATCTATCTGAATATAAATGAGGACAGAGCAGGGTTGGGATTTTAGTTATTAAATTTAAAAAGAAAATGTGATGCCATTTCATACCTGCCAACTCTTCCGGATTTCCGGGAAGTTTTATGGATTTTCCTGTCCTTTTCCGTTATTCCGGCTATGAGCAAAATCTTCAGGATTTTTCACGTTTTGTAGGAAAAATATTGTATCTCGCTTATTTTGGCGCTAACGATACTTTTGTGGAATGCAGCACCGCGTTTTAGGCCAAGTAGCCAAGGAAAGGTTGCCGTAGGAGAATGGCACGAAAAGAAGTAAGGCAAGATTGTGACGTCACTGAGTGATGCAGCGCATGACTTCATCGAGATCCAATCAAAGCAAGCGTGGCGGCGGGCAACTAGGGGCAACTTTCGGCGCCGATTATCTTCTCGTTCTATCAGTTCGAGTTGTGTTTGCTTTCTTCTTTTTTAAAGATGAATATGAGTAAAAGTTATTTCCAAACTTTTGAAGAAAGCAATACAAGTAATATTTACTAAACGAAAGTAAGTTCAATTGATATGAAATTCATAACTAATATCATTTTGTTAAATGTAAAAAGGGTAGGTGTCCCCTGTTTGATTTTATTTTGCATTAAAATCTTGTGGATAAAAATTAAAAAATCTTCCGGATTTTTTTCTCAGAGGTTGGCAGATATGCCATTTTTTTTTCAACTTCATAATTCTCAATATATTTTATTTTTCAGACTGGTGCTGGTGCTAGAACTAATAAGCCAGTTTTATACAAACCGGAGAGGCAATGCCTAATGACTGCAGACAGGAACAATGAACAAAAGTTTATATTCATATCTGAAGGAAATAAAGTAGACTACAGGGAAGTGTTGAAAATGAATGGGAACAATAATGTCCTGAAAGAGACATTATCACTTGACAAGTAAGTCATAAGATTAAAGTAAGGCAACACAACGTTAGAGAAGCACAAATTTGTAAATTACAGCAGACACGTGTTTCGGTGTTACAGGGAACGCAGCTTTTGTCGGATGTCTTTTCATCCATAAGCTCATTATTTTTTGCGTTGAAAAAGGCATTCCCTGTAACGCCGAAACACGTGTCTGCTGTAATTTACAAATTTGTGCTTCTCTAACGTTGTGTTGTCTTACTTTACTGTTCAGCACAAAGGTATTTATTTATCTTAAGTCATAAGATAAATAAATACCTTTGTGCTGAACAGTTTTTTGTGCTGAGCAGAAGCTTTTTATTGGTTCTTCCAACTCTGAATCCAAAACAACTGTAAGGGAAGAAGGGACTTGAGTCAACTACTATCAACAAAAAGAAAAGAGACCACTTAAATGTTTTATGTGTGTTTTTTGAACTCGGTTTAATAATGTCGTTCAATATTGCAAATGGATTACATCTGAAAGCGCTTCGATAATTTATTACATTGTTTTGTTTTCTCTCAACTAAAATGCATAGTTGGAAATAAAAATGCATTTTCAATAAATTATTTTTAGAATATTTGTTCATTTTGTTTTCTGATTATTGTTATTCTTGTAGGAATTGTTGGTTCCTCCACATATATCTTCCATAAAATTACTTGTGTGTATTTTAATTAAACTATCTTTTATTTTATTTTATCTATGTATTTATTTATTTTTTTTGGGGGGGGGGGGGGGAGCAGCTTTTTGGAGAAAAGGCTAAGTGGTTAGGTTAAACTATTAGTGCACTTTTCTGTAATTAAACTGAAATTCTTTTTGGCAAATCATTCATCATTCTAATAGGGATTCTTACTACACAGACAGCTCTTACATCTTGGATTAAATCATTTGTACTTTTTTTAGTTTTTTCCTCCTCCAACAACAGGTGTATTTTATTTGTTATAACCTGCTTTGCTTTTTAAGAGTTATTTTTATTTTCCATATTTAGTAGGTGTTTTCTTGGATTGTCATGGGAATATACATCATTGACGCCAATTTTTTCCACCGCTCAGTGGTATATCGTGATTTTTTCTTGAAATCCTTTTTTTTTTAAATCTTTTTTTTAAGGAAATTTTTGCATTTTTGTAGCAGTTTAAATTTTACAAAGAATTAAATTTTGATTTAAAATATTTTCTTTTAAAGCAAAATAACTTCAGATTAAAAGAAACTCTCAAATTATTAGAACATTTTGCACAAACTCTTGATAACAATAGTTTGATCAAACAATGTTTCATTGTACTTTTAATATTGTTCTTTAAAATTAACTTTTTAATTTAATTAAAATTTTCATAATTTCTACAACATATAACTAAAACATATTTGTTTCATAATATGGTAAAGCCTAGCATGTGTTTCCCCAAAATTTGTATGTCTTGTTTTAGATTTCAATTCTTTTGCATCCTAAAAGAGTTTTGACTTATTTTTGACATTCTAGATTTTTTAAATTTATGCTATCTTGAAATTTTTTGTTTTCATTTCAATAAATTCTTTTTTTTAACTCTATATTTTGAGTACATATGTTTGAAAAAATACTAAGTTTTAAACAACTATGCACATTTTTTTTTTTAAATTATTATTTTGTTTTCAAAGTAACTTAGTAAATATTTTCAAAAGTTCTTTAATTGTATATTTTTAAAATTCATACAAGAATGAATATCCTACTATATTGATGAAAAAATCTATTTATGTCATGGTAGTATCTAAGTAATGTAACTAAATGTTAATGTATTGAATACTTATCATTTACATATGAATGTAATATTGCCATTTCACGAAAAAGTCAACCCTTTGTCCCACATGTGATGGTTCATATATTTCATTAAAAAATAATGATTTTAAAGGGTAATGACGAAATGTTTTGCTTAGGAACTCACACATAAGTTTGTAATTTGTTAAGCAGAAAATATTTGTTTGTTAATATTTTAAAGTATTTTTAATGAAATATGTGAGGCGTCACGTGTAGGACAAAATGACCGTTTTCCATAGAATGGCCCAATATATACAGTTAAAAATTTTGGCTTTTAATTCAGTGAAAAGAATTCAGTATTTTTTTTTTAAATAAGCAATGTGGACAATTTACTAAATCAATTTCTTAAATATTTTTATTTGGTTCCTTAACATTTTTTTTAGACTCCTTTAAAAGACCTTTAAAACTCCTTAATTTTTACTTTAAAAAATGAGTATGTTACCTGTAAAACCAATTCGGTAATTTCTTATTTACTTTATTATGTATTTAAAAAAGAAACTTGATTGCTCCTCGGCATACTTCATATAAGCAGTATCAAAATGAAAAGTGATCTTAACATGTCATTTTTGTTTTCAGTGTTAATCACAACATTATGGTACAGACAAATTCAAAGAAATTCCCTTGGTCTGAAGAGTTATCGCCTCCTGCTAATGATGCAAAGGCTGATATTGTCTCCCACCACACGCTTCCGGTGGCGACATATGTCACTATACAAGATAATGATAGCTCCAGTGAACATGAAACAGATTCATATCAAGAAATGCTGAACAATAAAGACGTAAGAATTTCTTTTTGGTTTTTAAAGCATAGTAATAAAAGTGTTTTGTCGTTTTTGTATGCATTCTGATTGGATGGAAACAAATCTGTTTTGTTGATTGTATGTAATGATATGCTGTTTTTAGACATATTGTTTTTTTCTTTAAAAAATACTTTAGTTTCTAGTGCAATTTTATTAAAATTTTTTGTTTAGCAAGCAGTAGGTCACTGCTTGCTTATAGTATCTATCTTTTTGCATATATATATATACATAGGACATTATTGTGATGATGAGTTGTAATCAGGGCTTACTTTCTGACAAAAAAAAAAGTGCTAGAAACCTATATTCTTCAGAACATATACTTAAACTAAACAGTCTGAATTCTGACAAACAGGGGGGGGGGGGGAACGAAACGCAGAAACACTAATTTACTGTGAGCTCACCATAGTATGTATCAATACAGTCATTTGTATCATTTAATTGGTAGAATCAGCCCAAAAGTACCGAGTAGTAAGAGACACATTCTTGCTGATCATATCTATTACAAAGTAATAACAAACAACTTTTTACAAATAATACAAATGATGTTTTTGCTTCTAGGTCATCCATCTTCTCTCAGTAGTCTAGCTTTATCATTACTGTGCCTTTATTAAATGCATCTGTTTTTTAGAAACCAGTTTCTAAACATTTAGATCCAAATTTGTTGTATTGTTTTTCATCTTGCTTTTCGATTTGAAGCATTTAGACAAAACAATAGGCCACTTGAATCAGGTTCGCAGGCAGACTGGGCACCACTGTTTTAAGCAATGGATTGTTCAACATTTACACTAACACAACTGGATGTCATTTCAACTGATATACATAGTGCAATTGCTCTTTCAGTGGTGCTTAGCTCACATTACCAGCGTTATTTACCGCAGTCCAACTTTCTTCACACTGCCCAGCTGCATGTATGCATTCGCGAAGGTTAAGGTACCTGATCCTAGTCAATTTCCTGATTGGTCTTTCACTCCTCTCTGCCTTTTTTGTTCTGCTAGTGTAGTGATTTTTCAACTTTGTCCTTAACACTAGAATTACGCCGATCTTCGAGTACCTAGAAATAAGGCATGGATCATTTTGACCCTCTGAGAAGAAATTGGCATATTTCCCTGCATAATGTTATATAATTGTAAAAATTAGTTAAAAAAAACACATTTATAATGTATACAGTTTATTTAAAGAATATAGACATTTTAATTTAAAAAATGAGGTATTTTAAAAGGGTTTAAAATGGCCTTAAAATAATGAGCACTGTTTTAGTTGGCATTTCAGAAACTAGTGGCTAATGCTCCCTTTTATGTTCAAAAACATTATGAATGCTACAAATTCTTGCAATGATATGTTCCTAGAGGCATTTTTCTGTTTCTGATCTGTTTCAGCATCAGCAAATGTATTTAGATTTCTTTTTTTCTTAAACGGGGGTCAAAATGACACCTCCCCACGTTTCTAGGTATAACCCTATAGTTCGGGTTTTTAAAAAAGTTGTATTTTCTTGAAAGCGTTACAGAAAGATGATTTAGGAAAAGTCAAGGAAAGGTTAAGCTTTTTCTGAAAATTTTGAGGAGCAGTTAGCAAGAAAAAGTGCTTGGGGTCAAAACGACCCCTTCCGTAATTCTCCTACAGTGAAACCTGTGTAAGTTGACCACTTGCGGTGCAGTACTTTAGTGGTTAACTTACAAGCGGTTTGTTATATGATTCTCAGCCAAATTTGGTGCGAATTGGTTATACAGGTTTTTGCATTATATAGATCATTTCACAAATTTTGAAACTAATATTCAGAATATATCTATATATTAGCACTTCAGAATGAGTTTTATCTGCAATGAGTGTTAAAGCACCATTATTACAATTAGTTATTCACAAATAAATATGTTTCACAATCAAAATCCTGCACTTCTGCTAGCTTCATGGTTTGCATGACAGCTGCATTTTCAAGAGTCATCTGGTATTTTCTTTTTACTATGTCAATTTAAAAGCTTTGAAATGAGATGGAAGAACTTTCAAAATTTAATTTCCTAACAATTTTTATTTTTGCAAATCAAAACAGAGGGATTTTTTAATCTTCAAAACCTATTGTTTACTTCCGAAAAGTAGTGCGGTTTATAGAGAATTGCGTTATACAGGTTGGCGTTGTAACGGTCTTCTACTGTATATGTACTCAACATAATGATACTGTTGACTGTATTACTATAATGGTGCAACAAATCAATCCCTGAATTATTTATCACTATCAGTTTTCAGATTTTTTTTACTTTGCATGCTGTGCCATTACTGATTTAAAGCCATAAATTTTTTATACATTTTTTTAGTTGCTGGAGAATTGTAAAAAATTATCTACTCAAGTCAAGGAGCTGAAAAAGAAGTTGCTATCAAAGGATGAGAAAATTAAGGAATTGGAAGAACAAGTGCACCGATTGACTCTTAATAACCAAAAAATCTCAATTTAGTTCCGTGGTGTTTTCATGCTTATCCAAAACTTTGTTAATTACTGCAGTATTTTTTCAAACATTTTCTCTTTAATAAGCACAGTTTTGTCTAAAAAGTTCTAATTATTTAATTTTTATGCACCAATTTGTTATGATTTAAGAATTATTAACAATTTGTACATTAAATGTACTAAAAACCTAAAAGTAGATCTGATATTTGTTAAACTAATAAAATTAACTGTTAGTGATTAGTTTTGACTAGAAAGAATTCTAGCGACTTATGCCAATTCTGGCTTATTTTTTTATACCTATAACTATTTGCTTTTTATATTTATTTTTTTTCAAATGTACATTTCATTGTGCTAAATTTTATTAAACTATAAAGCTTTATTGTTGAAGTTAATCTTTAAAAATTGTCTGGATTTTTTCTTATCTCATTCGGTGTGACCAAATGCTGAGAAAAACTGAAGGAAACACTCTATGTGCTATTAAATCTTTTGACCAAAGTTAATTTTTAAATCTATATGTGCATAAACTCTCATTAATGTGAATGAATATTTTCAATCATTCTTCTGATGATTTTTTTTTTAATTTTTATTCTTTTAATTTTATTTAACCTTTTTTTTTTTAAATCATTTTCATAAGCATTGCCATAGTTGACAAATAAGCTTTTTATTTGCATTTTAATATATTTTATATTTCAAGTTTTCACTTAAGGCCTTAAAATAATTTTATAGTTACCTGTTATTTTGTTTATGTTAAAAACAGGAGCTGAACATAATGAGAACATAGAATTGCTTGCTACCCTTCATATTAAATCGTTCAGTTTCTCTTTCATAATTTAAAAAAAGGAGGGCAAATAACTTTCATTGGAAATGAATCCAATATTTTTAGCAGATAATTACATGGTAGCTATTTAATATCATCTTGTGGATGTTTTTTTTTTTCATTAAATTATTTTCTTTTCATTTAGTTCAAAAAGAAAAAAAAATCAAATTTGACCATTTGAAAACAATTGAACTAAAAGAAAAAGAAAAAGCAGTTGAAAGAACAATCTTTTAACCGGAAACTATCAATTTTAAAGCTCTCCCAGGATCCAAATAAGTTACAATCGTGTTAATTAGTGAGAGTCATTTGCATGTGCAATCATGATCTACCCTAATGCATGTCACACTTACATATCCAGTGTGACAACATTCTTTAGAAATGATATGCAGGAAGTAATGTTATTTAATTTATTTACTTTTACTATATGTACTATATGTACAAACTTCATTGAGTGCAAGTTTTAGAATGGCAGCTTTACGATCTAGTAAGTAATTGAAATCTATAAGTCTTTTTCCCTCTCAAAGCTGAGAGTAAAAGGTTAGAAATGGCATTTTTCTTGAGATTTAAAATGTGTTGTATGGTTACGTTTTTCAATGATGCCATTTTGATAAATTAAATATCTAATCTAATTACATATTTCATTTAATGACTGAGAATAATGTGCATTCTATTAATATAACAAAATGCTTCACCGGCCTTCGTGAAGGAAGTAGAAATAAAAGAAAATCAATTTTTGTACTTTCTACATATTCAAATATTTTGTTTCAAATAATGCTTCAATTCACGTACGTTTTATAAGCTTAAAATTCTGACTTTTAAAAATTAAAAATAAAAAGTTTCTAAACTAATCAGTATATGAATAATAAAAAGTAGAATCATTCTAGACCAATAACTTAGCAATTCAATGTTTCTCATAATTTAATGAATGTTGAACAATTTTCAGTGGCGGCTCGTGCCTTGAAAAAGTGAGGGGGCCCGATCATGGGTACACTTGCCCCCCCCCCCCCCTTCGGTTTTTAAAAAGAAAAAAAATTTAAAAAAAATACGATTTTTAAATATTTTAACTTTCTTAAAATAAATATTTGTGTTAAATAGGAAAAATTAAATTTATTTTTAACTCTATTTTGTCATTATAGTACGCTAATTAATTGAAGACAAACAGTCAAGAAAAGAGTAAACTGTCGAACCTTGTGCAAATGAAGGCTTCTTTTTTTATTGTATGTTGTTTATTTTACAACATAGCCTGATGATTCAAGCTATGTGAAATTAACAGCATACAGGCAGGGTAACGGTCTCTGCGAATCCTGCTGTAAATATTGAGGTTCAATGCGTTGGTATTGAGAGAGAAAACAGAACAGATAATCCACGGCAGCGTATAATCCGTACCTCGTTACTTTTACACTTTTTTAACACATAATCCGCGGATTATGCGCAGGAAAAGACTACAATCCTTTTTTTTTAATTTCAAACACGTATGCACAAAAAGGGGGGGGGGGGGGTAAATAAATATATTGTCTGAAAATAGTGAGGGGGCCCAGGCACCCTCCGCCCCCTCCCACGAGCCGCCACTGACTATTTTCAAATGACGTTTTCATGAGCATTTTTACTGTTCATAAATCAGATGCAAAAGGCTTTTTGTTCATTTAAATATCGTGTATTATCTACACATACCTTTCCCAAATGACAATTGCTTCTGTTGGCTAGTTACAATAACTGAGCTTACTTATATTTTAAAGTTTGTTTCTATATTTTGTGGGCTCTTATTATCATTATTGTTAGAACGATAGTTGAACCTTTATCCGGTGGAAACGCTGCTTAAGGCTGCTCATATTCACTGGCATTTCACTTGAAAGTCTTAGCAAAGTAAACACTTATAAGATTCATGTTATTAACATTGCACAGATGTAGGCAATACAATTGATCAACCCTACATTTTTACATTGCTTATTTTCAGCACTTCTGAGTACTAATGTAAAATCTTGAATAAAATATAAAATGTTGTGTGGTTCAAATGACATGAAAGTTTTCTTTTTCTTCTTTTTAATGATATTTCTGTTTTTATTGTGTGAACTAAGCCTTTTAAAATAATGTTTAACTGCATTTATAGTGAGAGCATTTCAGATTTTGTAACATTTCAACTAGCTAGTATGTTCGTTTTTTGTTTTTTGTTTTGTTTGTTTTATATGAGTAAAATGTTGACTAAGTTTTTTGAGCATCAGTTTTGGAAATTTAGTTTAAGATAGTAATTGTACTGTAAAATAACTGTTAGTATTAAAATCTTTTGGACTTTTACAGCATAAAGCTTCAATCATGTACCTATATCAAGCTTTTTGTATACATGAAATTTATATTTAAAAATATTATAATACATATTTGTTTTGTTGATAGAGAGCTTTTTCTGCATTCCTTTTTACATTTGTATGCAGTAGGTTTTTATGGGGAGGAAAAGTAGTTATTAAAGACTTTTCCTCACCATAAGACCATTTACACTATTTATAAAGATGAATTGATTAAAAAATGTGAATAATGTAAATGTTAACTTTATTATTTTTGATGAATTTAATGCTGATATTATGCCTGCTTTGTCTCAAAATACTTTTCCATATCAATAATTAAAACTTTGATTAGCTTGGCATCTTTTGCACATTATGAGTGTTACTAATGCACTTTATGATGCCTACAAAGTGAAGGCAAAGGAATTTTGAAAAAATTAAACATATTTATTTAAAAATTAATGTTCATTATTCAGTAAATAGTGAACTTGTTGCACTTGAAGTTAAAGTCTTTATGAATCGGTATTGTTTTCGAAAATCTCTTCTGGAGTTCAAAAAAAAAGCTCTCTTGAATGCAACGTCATAAACAAAATAAGTGGGAAAATTGAATTAGTTTTCTCTGATAAAGAAGTTGATTGAAAACAATACTGATATAAAGGAAACTACGTTTAATCACATGGTGGTAAAATATAAATGAAAGTTTAATCTAGATTTTAGTGGACACTTTTGTAATTACTTCGAGTTTTTGTGTTAAAATGTGATAGTTGGACATCCAAGTTCTGTTCTGCTTTGTGCTTTTTCATGTACAAAAAATAGACAGCTATGTGCGTTGATGTCTGTAATGTTAATGTGATAAACTTTTTCCTATTATTTTTTGCATTTATATTGTGCACATTGAAAAGAAACTTTTCGCATGGGAAACGAACAAAGCAGCCTTACACTGCCTTGCAATTTTGACAAGTTACTGTTATATGTACTTTGTTATAGGCAGTTGGCGACATTTCTTGCATTTGTTTTGTTTATCATGGTAAATGTATTTCCATTTCCATCTGCATACAGCTAGATTTTGTACTGTTTTTTCATGTTGTAGATTTATATTTGTTCGGTATTACAGAAATTAGGATATTTTAGATTGAGATTGCATTAGTGCCTTGCATGTTTATTAAAATATATTTTGTAAAGTTTATTTATAAGAATAATATACTGTGTGTGAAAAGATGGAAAACCTTGAATTAGCTATTAATATTTATTTCTACGAATGTTAGTTGTTAGTTACTGTCAAATTATTGAAAGTAATAGATTCACAATGTTAAAAATTACTTCTAAAACCATTACCAGTTTTGTAAACTTCCATTTGGTATTTTAAAATCTGAAGGACTTAAATGCTAGAAATATTTTTCCCTAAAAAGAGAAAGATACAGGATGGGAAAAAAAAAAAAAAAGATTTGGACTATGCAGTATTTATATGCTTGCATGAAATAAAATTCAGTTAATATGTAAAATTTATTCATTTATTTTATACAAATGTTAAGTGTAAAAAGCATTACGTTCTTGGTTTGTACAGTTTAAGATGTAATTTTGTTTACTTGTCATCCAGATGTGTAATCAGTTATTCATTTATTTACTTTATTCTAGTAACAACTAGAGACAATTTAAAGTGATGAAAACAAATCAATCTTTCTGTAAAAGTTGTTTTGATTCTACCTTATTTTAAGTAGCTTTATTGTGGAATACTTATATTTGTTGGTAATTAAACAACAATTCCCCATTAATCTAGTTTAATTTAAATTTTTAGATTATGCTGTAGAACTTATTGAGCAGAAATATTATCTAAGATAGCTAAACAATACAAAGTAATTTGAAATGTTAAAAATTCAGTTAAATCACTTCCATGGCACTAGGGTAATTAAGATATGTTGGAATAAACACATTTAGATTACATACCGGACCAGACAGTTGAATAAATTGTTTTATGGTAATTAGAAAAAATAAAGAATACTTAGTGAGGACAAAAAGTATTTCAACCGTTTTTAGTACACTGCTGCATTTTTTAGTCCACAGAAAAGAATGGAAAAAATGCTATTTTAATTTACCACATAACCAATTCTTTCCTTCTTTTTGTTGTACTGGAGGTGTAAAAAAATTTCTGTATAAATTTTTGAGTGGTAAATTTAAAAGTGGATGTGTTTAACATAGGGAGTAGAGATAGAGATTATAGTTTAATTCTCATGGTCTTCTATCTACTTGTAGAAAAATGTGAATGTATTTTTTCCCTGTGTATCCCAAAAATGTTCCTTTTTAGTTTAAAGAAGTGTAAACTTGGATAGAGCATAATAGGACTAAAATCAGTATACATAGCACTAAGTTTATTAATTTTAGTCCTCAAGCAAACTGCATATACTCCTCTATCACAAAACAGTAAAGAAAGAGACATATTTTCCTCAAAAATGTCTCCTGCTGCATCTCGTCTGTTTTAAGTTATTCGCTAATACCTTCTCCGCAACATATGTTCCATTTTTTAGTATATATTCTGCTTTGTTCAGAATATATCACAGTAAAGATTATCCAAAGCTTTAAAAGAAAGGTTTTACAAAGTAGACAAATATAGGGGATTCAAGTATCCATGAATTTTACTTGTATCTCCTTTATCTAAATGAATTGAAAGCATAGGACTAGATTAAACAATAAGCACAAATTTTGCAAATGGGGCACAGCAGAAATTTATATTTAGATGCGGTGGATTTAAATCAACTTTTCGTTATTGTTAACTAGATGACATTTTAATTTACTAAGACTCTTAATTTAATGGGGGTATCAATGATACTTTCCAGTGCTAGTGTAACTGTTGACCTAAATATTTATAATCAGATAGTAATTCTAAATTTTTACTATTTATATTTATCATTGCTTTTGTTTTGAATACTGTAAATATTGTGCACCAAAATATTTTAAGTGCTTAGTGCAGCTATGGGTCTTAACCCAGCCCTGTGAAAGCAGTAGATAGATTTAATGTTGTAAAGTAATATATGTTTTTCATACCTGTTCATTATATATCTTATTGCATTGTATAGTTGTAAAATTGTTTATATTGAAGGTGTGCAGCTTAATAATAGAAATTCAAATCATATTTTGCTTTTACTACCTTGTTTATCTGCATATGTAATATGCACATACATAAACTGAAGTCTCAAAGAGCTGTTTTGGTTAATTTTTAGATTTACAGAGAAAACCAAAAAACATAGAGAGTGAAAATAAAGCCCATAAGCTGTTACTAAATATGGAAACAAATAATGAAATCCTCTTTTAACCATATTTTGTTGTTGAAGTTGACCTTGGATCTGTCAATTTTTTGGAAACAGAACAGGATTGGTTCATCAAATTGATTCAACATCCGGTTTCTTATTTCACGAGCAGATTACAAACCATTTTATTTTCTGTTCATTAGAAATTTCCACTTTATGTATGCTTATTTATCATTCTAACTATCACAATATCTGCAGTTTTTCTTATTTTAGACTTGGCAATTCTTCACTTTGTATGCACAAATAATCAACATGTAGGTATTGGGGAGTTCAGTGTGTGTATATGTATATTTATGCAATGAAAGCTCTCTAAAGAGACCATCTTTTTCTAAGCTTCGAAAATCGCTTTTTAAGGAGAGGACGTCGCCACTTAAACATTCTCAGTCCTATGCCGGGCATTGTTCGACATGTGTTTAAATTGCTATATAGTTTTCATCACAAAATTGCATCCTTAAACATGATCCTTAGAATACTTGTTTGATTTATAATAATTTCTTGAAACATTTAATAATCTCCTTGGATTGCATTGTTAAATAACTTTGATTTTACGATTTCCTCAATTTAATGATACATTTCACTGGTCCGGTTCCGACTTTATTGAATGTCTTCTGTTCCTCGATTTAAGGATAACTTTTCCGGTCCCTTGACAATCGTTAAATCAGAGTTATACTGTATATATATTAGGGGTGCTTGTGATCCAAAATTCTTAAAAAATTTGGGGCTGACAACATATCGTTGCCTCAGAGCAACAGTAAGACATCTAATCCAAGGAGTAACAGTAAGATATCCTACTGTTGCTCTGAGACGACGACATTCTGAAACTGAAAAAGTATTTAAAAAAAACAAAATGGTTTTGTCAATGATTTTAATGATATCTGTATGCATATATATATATATTTGAAGTTTTACACTGAGGGTGGCAGGGGTGAGGCGAGCTTCCAAAAGTTTTAGTCTCCAGAAAATCTGACTTGAGTCAACTATCACCCCTGATATATTGCTCATTTGGAAGAAGTGCCAAAATACGAAAAAAGGAAATTTTACAGGAGAATGTTTGAAGTTTAACTCTTCAGGAAATTTGCTGTACTCTTCAGTGGTTAACATTATAACAGAAAATCTGTCATTATTTTCTAAAGAAGATAACATTATTTGAAGCCCTTTAAGGGGGGGAGGGAAAGAAAATTGAAAATTTCCTACTGTGGCACTCTTCTTCCAGACGAGCAATGTATATAAAATTTACCTCAAAGGGATAATAGAGTTTCGCTAACTAATAAATAGTATCACTAAAATTAAGAATCAATTTATTTTGAGAATTTTTATAATATTGAAACCATTAAAATTCATTTTAGATTTTGTCAAAAAATCTTGAGTGACATGAGAATGTTTATTTTAGAAAAAAGAAACCATACTTAAAACTATGGTCATAATTTAAAACAGAAATTGCATTTTTTTGGGGGGGGGGGGGATTGGTCATTTTGAGAAAGTGTCCTCTTGGAAAGTGATCGCTCAATGAAAGCAAAGTTAGCATTTAATGAATGAGGAAAAAATATTTTATAGAAGGTTGGTCAAACTGGTGGTACTTTTGATAAAGATGGTCACTCTTTAAAGGGTTCCTTCTGTGCAGTCATAAAAATTTACTAAATTAGTTTAAAAATTGAAAATGTAATTTGTAGATATAGAATAATTATCTACTATATCTGTTAACATGAATGTCGATTTTATTGTCTCGGAGTTTTATGAACCTATTTAATTTCACTACACCAAATTTCAGCATTTATCTATTCCTAACATGAATCGAAAATGTTTGCCTCTTTCTTATCATGGCTACTTCTTTATATCCATTCACCCACGATATTTCAACTAAATTACTATTTTGTTAATGAAATACATGTGTGTAAGCTATATAGTTTAATTATTATAGCTATCTTCCTGTAATTGCAGCTAGATATTTCTTCAGAGCAATGTAAATATTGTTTAACTGAAACATTATACATGCATTATTTATTGATTGTAAAATTCTTAGTTTAAATTACATTCCAACGTATAAAAGTATGTGCACTTTAGTAATTTGCATTTGTATGCTAGTCTGTCTCCAATGCCAAAGTAACATTTTTTAGCAATATTCAATAAAATGTTTGTATTATATGATTTCATTTTTTAAAAACATTTTTACACCTTTCATTCTATAAAAAAGTAAAGTGCCAGAACTTTTCATGTGAACACTAATTATCTTGTTTTAAAACAAATTAATTTTTGTTAGAATAAAAAAAAGTAAAGCATTCAAGTAAAAACTTCTATTTCTGACACAAATTGTATCAGCCCAAATGTATAAGAAGTTATAGGAAAATTTGTTTATACATTCGTTCTGTTTTTTGTTATTTTGGTTTCAGTATTCATATAATGCGACATTGCAACAAATTATATGTAACGCCCCCCTCCCCACTTGTAACTCATGCTATGTAGTAAAGTAATAAAATATTTTGATCCTAGCGCATTTCCTTCACTAAGCCAAACTTGGTGTTGTCATTTATTACAGTATAAATTATATACTGTAATAAAAGTAACTTTAATGCAAGTAGAAGTTATACATATTATTTTAAACTGTTATAATAATGTAAATCAAGTGTTAAGCCCAGAATGGCTTAACAGTTTTCTAAAGAGATTAAAACTTGAAAGAGATTTTCTTTTCTACATTAAAATTTATTTTTGCTGAATTGCAAAATGAAATTACTTGATTTTTTTTAACCTTCAGTTTTAAGTTTGATGCACTCCCCACCCCCCCTACTTTCGGTGCTCAGAACCCTTAGCCCCTGTCTTAATCTAGTCCTGCTTTTGTCAAAAAAAAAAAAAAAAATGGAGTTCTTTGGACTAAGTTCAGTAGATGCATTGAATTCCTGAACATTTTACAAATTAATAATCAAAGCAATTAGTTTCATCTCTATGCTTCCATCTCTTTAAAAAAATAAGACTTTCTTTTAAAAAATTGAAAATAAAAGACAAAGTACGCTGAATAAAGAAATATACGTATTTTTATGAGATAAATTTGATACACAATTCATTTGGCCCCAATAATTAAAACAAATAAATCAAAAATGAAAGCTTGGAATCGGTAAATAACAAATAAATTGACATTTAAATAGCTTAAAATACTTAATAAATTATAGTTTGAACTTAAAATAATCAAGTTGTTGTAGAAAATGTAAACAAATAAAATTCATTAAAACAATGATCTTGCATTTTGCTCCCAATGATCGAGGCATTTTTCTTTTAAAATCAGCATGAAATATTTCATGGAACTAACCAGATAAAATGTGTAAAGTTCATTAAAAAATGTTATAACATGGATTAAAGTATTTCATTCAACTAGAGTTTTCACTCATCATAACCTTCTAAAATTAATTGGAATGAAAATGGAATAAACTTATATCCTGTTCCTTGATAAAACTTGCTTTGAAATTCAACCCTGAAATAAAGGTAACAATACATTAATCCTAATAAATGAATGCAGACTAGAATGTAACACATAATTGAACAATATCGGAAAATGTTTTTAATAGTTAAATGACATTTCTGCAACAAAATGTTACTAAATTATTCCTTTGCCGCTCTTTTTCTTATTTTGCCAAGATCTGCAATCCCCCCCCCTCCAAAAAAAAAAGAAAAAAATGACATAAAAATAATTGTTTTTTTGAAGAAGACATGTAAACAAGTTTTTGTAACATGACTTGTTAAAAAGAAAAGGAATAGAAATACAAAATTAATTTATGTAGTAATTAGTAATATGTTCAGTATAGTAATATGTTTTCCACTAGTTATATTGGGAAAACAAAATAGGTTACAAAGGAATAATCAAGATTAACTTTAATTTTCATTTTTTAGCCCCATGTTCATTTTACCAATGAAGAGATTTAATACAGTAGCCCCGTGTTATATTGCGCCTTGATGTATCGCTCTTTTCTTATCTCCCGAAATGAAATATTAAAACCTAAAAATAAAACCTTGCTTTAAGCTTGAAACCATTCATAAAAACATATGGTATTACTCAGAAAAGGCCTCTTTCTTCTTTATTCTATCAATGAAGAAGACGAAGATTCTTCTATTCTTCTGAATTCATTGGAAAAACAGCAGCAATTCCTGTCATCCAAATGTACATACCAGCAGCATAGTTTACTTCAAGATATAGTTTGGAAACTACTTGACATTTGCTTTTGTACGGATACTTAAGCCTTTACAATGAGTGAGAGACAGCAGGCATGTGTCATACTGGGCCAAGCAGAAAAGAACATACGCCCTCTCCGACTGTCTATTAGTACAGAAAAGATTTGTGCTTGATTGTACAAATCTTTATTTGCATCAAAGAAAGGAAGAATGATCTGGATGGATGACAGAGTTTTCTGGAAACAATCTGGTTGCTTTTATGTTCCACATCCTCCTACTGTAAATTGAAGGAATTAGAAAAGTCTATTGGGAATAAGAGGGTATTGGAATGCTCACTCTTATCTTGTGGTAGCTAAGGATCAATTTCATTCGCCATTTGATATTTGTACCCCTTTGATGCTGAAATTTACTTAAATTTATTCTTGTTTAAATTTTAATGCGTGTAATGATACATTTGTGAATTAAAACTAAACCATTTGAAAATCATGTCAAAAAAAACGAATGCTAATTTTCTTGTATATTGGACGGATAGCTATTTGAAAAACCTCTGTTATATCGTGTTTTTTCTTTGTCCCCTGAAAAGCATGATATAATGAGAGGTTACTGTATTAGTAACATAAACATCTGTATGTACTGTACTTAGCACTTGAAGTACATTTCTTTGTGAGCTACTGGTCTAGATGATAAATTTATACATACAACTTAAATTTCCTTTCTAATTCTATGCAGAAAATTTAACATATTTTGCATTATAGAATATATTACTAACTAGTGTTTTAAGTTAAACGTTGAACTGAACAAACTTACCAATGAAGACGTAAGGCATGAAGAAATGCGGATAAACCTTCCATTACCAGAAGTATACTAATAGTTAAAACTGCCCAACCTGCAAAGATGAAGTAAAGGGCGAATGCACCAAGATAACTATTCATACCTAAAGCCATTTTCAGAACCATATTCCACAGTACTTCGGATAATTCTGAAAAATATAAAACAAATAAGATACAATTGAATAATAATGTGCTTAATAATATAACATTTTGCAAAACAAAAACATTTTATACTTAAACAACCTTATGAACATTCAAGCTACACTTACTTAGCTAATAGTATTAATACTCAGCTGAGATCCAAATTTACTTTTGTAACAGGTTTTTAAATGCAAAGTTTAAATGTTCTCTCAAAAGAAAAATCGCCAGCTATGTGATTTTGCAGATTTTATGACATTAAATGGTTTTTCTGAAATATTTTATGCAATCAATTTAAGTTGCCTGTCAATAAACTAAGCAACTTAGTAGATCTGAGAGCAGCCATGAGAAAAGAAATGGCACACTTTCAAAAAAAGTGGATGAAGTGTTAGCTTTTTGGCATTAACACACACCAATCAATAGTGGATACCTAAAGCTCGTAACTTTCAATAAATAGCCAACATTTGTTATTTTCCTGCGTCATACAACATGAGACTATTGGAGAGGAAAACTGGTATCTTACTATTTGGACACCAAGAAATATCTTACAAAATGAACTATAATTGTTTTATACTTCTAAATTAAAAACATTTTGATTGAATTTTTATAGGCCTCTTTCCTTACTATAATTAATTTTAGTTGTTTTTTGGTAAAAGAATATTACTGAATAAATGAAATATTTCCAATTTAACTGCGTAACTTTCATGGGAAGATCACCTGCAACAATTTTAAGTGAACAAGTACAATGTACGGGTACAATACGAAAATTCCTCAGATGAATGGATCGTTAAAAAGAACGACATTGCCCATCTCCAAAGCAAATCATGCTAAAGATAAATGCAACCATTAATTTGTCACCCATCATAATAATAACAAAATTTATATAAGATTCTAATTTACGCTTTCCACAAAATAGAAGTTTTTTAATTTCATTTTAAATGTTCTTAATTTTGAATATGAAGGACTTCTCCACTTTCTCACCACTCTGTATATATGTCAGGCATGCTGAAACTCCTGGTAAATGTCAACATTCCCATACCAAAGACATCGGCGAAAAGCAGAATATTTTCAGTGAATCACTGAGTAAAAGTCAACACTCTCCAAGTTCACAGTAACATATAAATAATACAAGGTGACTAATATGGACTAGCATTAGGTCCAAAGAGGAGAGATAACTTCCCATAACTATTGCTTTTCTATTTTTACTTTCTTCTATATCTAATATATAGAAGAAAGTATTGGATTCGTGCAAATTTTCGAATTTCGAATTTTGACGGATTCGAACGTTTCGAGGTGTGCTGAGTCCTTTTCGACTATTTTTGGAAAATGTCTGTCTGTCTGTGTGTGTATGTGTGTGTGTGTGTGTGTCACGTCTGTGTGTGACCAGTTTTTTGTGGCCGCAGCAAAAACTACCGCATGAAATTGAACGAAATTTGGTACACATATGTGCCGCTATGTGAACTTGTGCCCATTGGTTTTTGGCGCGAATTCCTCCAAGGGGGGTGGAGCAATGGGACGTTTTTTGAGTTACGCGTGCTTGCTATTCCTCAGGAAGTAACTGGTGGAATCAAACAAAATTTGGTCCATATGTTGCCATTAACAGGAACAGGTGCTGATTCAATTTTGGTGTCAATAACTCAAACGGGGGTTGAGCTATAGAACGTTTTTTGTCGTCAATTGTGACTGCTGTATCTCAAGAAATAATGAACGGAATGAAAGAAAAATTTATCGGCAAGTAGCCCTTAGTGGGTATAAGAGCTGATTTTATTTTGGTGTCAACAGCTAAAAAGGGGGTAGCGCAATCGCCCGTTCTTTTTTTCCATTGTGAGTGCCCTATCTCAAGAAGTAATGCTACGTTCTGGTTGAAATTTGGAATATATGTGAATCCATATGTAAACAGGCTTTGGTTCAATTTTGACGCCAATCGCTCCAAAAGGTGTTGATTTTTTTTTTTTTTTGCGAATAAAAATAGCTTTATTAATGCAACAATAAGAAAGATAAATCGTAATAGATTGTCGTCTGCGTATTTCTCGTGATTTTAATTGTATGGAAATGATCGGAAATATTATCTCAATGATTTAAAATTTTTAACTGTTGCCATCTTATGTTTGTTAACAAATAAAATATTTGTAATTAATTCAAGCAAGGCTTTTAAAATAACTTTCAATTTTCGCTCTTTGCTTTGCTTTTGTAATAATTCAGACATTGGGATGGTCGCCAAGTTTTTGCATGCGTAATTTTGTTTTTGTTGGGAATATTGCTTCCTCATTAAGCATGGGGAGGGATCAGAATTATAAGAAAGATATAGAAGAAAGTTTCGTGATGGCCACAACATACTAGTTTGTTATATTGCTGATTCTAATGTGGTGATATACAAGGTGTCCCTTTAACGCTGTATAAACTGGATGATTCTGTCCCACTAGATTCTTCGCTCAGAGTACATGAAACCATCCCCAAAGAACTTTTTAAAAAAACTACAATCAGCCGTGCAATGGCATACATTCATGCCTTTTATATGAGCAATGGGCAATTTGAACATCTTTCTATGTAAACCTATGCAACGTTCGTATTTCTGTTTTAAGTATTCTTCCTTGTATACCGGATATGACAGAGGCATCGCTACCGGGGGCCGAAGGGGGCAGTTCACACCGGGTGTCACCCATCTGGGGGGTGACACCCAAAGTGGAATTGCAAGTTTTTGAAATATATATAAAGCAAAATGAAATTTTAAGACAACAAATTTGTAAAATTTCCGAGGGGGGAAGCCCCACCCACACCCTACATCATGGAGTGAATATTATACTCAGGATTAGGGTCATTGTCAAAACTGAGACCTAGTAGGGTCATTCCATGCTAAATGAGCAAATCAACTATGGCTGACATGTCACAGATTTCAATGAAAATTTTTATTTAGGTAAACCATGCATATCTATGAGGAAATGCAAAGTATGAAAGTTTAAAAACTGTTTGTTGCTTTGTTATTGAAATTAGAAGTTGATGCTTACGCTAAGCCTAAATTTTCAGAGTTCATTGCTGCCTGTTTGGGACTCAAAACCTCCATAAGTTATAAACGTACACTTAAAAAATAAATATTTCTGCATTCTTTAAACAAATCTCTATTGGGAAAAAGCAAAGTAAAATTTATTCGGATCTTTTTTTGAATCTGAGATATTAACAAATATTGAAATTTTGCCAATTTACTTCAGATTTCAAATCACTCTTCTAGCTCTTTTAATGAAAAAATAACAATAAAAATGATTCAGATTGAAAAACTATCTATAACTAACTATCTGCTCTAATTTAGTAATCGCTTATGAATTTCTTGATGACGAAATCGTACTTTAAAAAATCGAAAATTTCATTTTTTTTCTTTATTTAAGATGTTTTTTTAAAGATTAGGGAATGCTTTAAATGTATTCAATTTTTTTTTTACATAATATATTGAAGTGTCTTTTAGATACTACTAAATTTTTATCATTGGTATCAGCATATTTTTGTTACTAGAGTAACTTGAACTATGGCAAAATTTCATTAGTTAGTTCTTTTTATTGCGAATTTACAAAACTAACCATTTTTTTTCGTGTTTCATTTTTTCAAAAGCATGTTTATGAAGTACTTGCTAAAATGTACATTTTTTAAAAATTGAAATAAATGTTAGATATACTTGCTTTTGCATCATTGAGTCGTTTATCTAGTTTTTTGAATTCTCGTAATTTCACATAAGGGTCAATCCATAGAGGTTCCATACAGTATAAACTACTCATTCGTGTTCAAATATTTCTAAGTTATAAAATTAAAATAATTATTTTGAAAATTACAATATGTTTTTTCAGTATAATGTATTATATAGGGCACAATATACGTAATTTAAGAAGGTGCAATAAAGTTTTCACTTTTTATTTCTGTTTTAGTGTGTGAATTGACTAGCAAAATGGCTCAATTTCAAAGACCTGTATCTTTTTTACAAACCAAATACAAAAAACAATATGTATAACATGTATAGTACTTGAGTGGAATATTCAATTCGTAAGGAAATTTTATTTTTAATTCCATCCTCTTTTGGTTTACAGGGGTCTAAAAATGTCATCTTTGTCATTTTTCCAATTTTTGAGGGGCTGTAATCTATAAAGGGTGCACAAACACACAGCAACACTTACATATTCTTTTTAGCATGGTTCCAGTGATGTGATTAGTTTTTGCCGTATTTCATTTTGTGTTTCTGTCCCGACGCGAGTTATCCCACTTTGAAATGAGTAAAATTTTTACATTTGACCCTGAACTTTAACCTGTAGCCGTTATTTTAATTATTAACTTAGAGCTACGTAACTCAGCATGTAAGACTATCAATTTATGCACTTTAACATCAAAGCATTAAATTAACTGTCATAAATGTAATTCAAATAGATTTTTGCCAAAATGCCAAGATCAAAAAGTCCCATTTTTGACTACGAAGATCACTTTTGATGACCTCTAAAAAATCAAAGATCCAGTTGAGAGAAAAACAAAAGTGGTTTTAAACATCTTTCATATCCAGCTTTTAGGGATATGAATTTCAAAAAAATTAAAAATGGTCGAGCGCACACATCCGTCGAACCTGTATGGATTGACCCATAAAACAGAAAGAAAATGCTATTTTTCTAAATTTTATTTTACGTTTGGAAATCAAAAACCAATTTCGAGTTTCTTCAAGCAAAAAGTAGAAACACAGCTCTATATTCTTGTAAAATTTTAAAGTTATCTGAATTTTCCCTCATTTGAATTTTTGTGTCTATGTGACGGGGAAAATCATCATTTTACAAAATGTCTAAGTTTAAAACTGATTTTGAAGACAAAGGAGTTAAAATACAACTTCAAAAGTAAGGTATTTCTTTTATGATACTTAGCACATTATTGGGTATTAATTTCATCAAAGCTAATGCATTCCTTAAAGATTGAGATTAAAAAATAAAATGCTTAATTATAAGAAAATTGAAATATTTTCAGTTTCTGAAACTCGGTTAAACCTTAACTATAATAACTTTGAAAATTTTACTGACATCTGATTAATTACCCTACTCCATAGATTGCAACAACATATAATTTTTTTCATTAAATAGTTAATAAGATACAAGTCTTCAAAAATGCAACATTTAGCATTTATGAGAATGCTGTTCAATTTGACCAATTTTCAATCGCATGTAACTATTCAAATAAAAAATTTTAAGCAAAAATATTTTAGATATTTTTATATAGACATAAAAGGAACCTGTATACCAAATTTCATAAAAATCTGTTACCATGCCGCCACCACTTTTTTGCGAATTTTGCTCAATTCGTATGGAATGACCCAGTAATGACTTCCTCTTGAACCATAAACTGAAAATCATTATTTTCCCGTGTGTTTGAGATATGTTTGAAATAAATAAGAGGCCATCAATTTCACCCCCCCCCCCTTTCTTCTTAGACTTTATTATGGCTCTGCACACATACTTCTAAGGTGAGTTATATACATAGCATTCATAGTTTTTACATGTCTTTTGCACATTAATCCACATAAAATTTTGTTTTTAAACACATTTAAACACAATGTTGTTTCTGAAAATGGTAGGAATTTCATGTTTTTATGGGACATTAAAACCCTTTTTTTTTGTGTGTGTGTCTGTTTGTAGAGGGAGTGTGGTGACACCTCAAACTACCGCTCTGGGTGTCACCCATTGCTAGGTACGCCACCTGATATAACGTTGTACTTTTTTCTCGCATTTTCTCAAAAACCACGGGTCGTAGGGATGCAGTTCTTTGAGGACTTTTCTATGTACTCTTGGAGTGCAGAGTTAATCTGATGTAGATGCATATCAGAATTCATTATAAGAACTTACGTGCATGAGCCAAACTTAAAGCCCACAGTCGGAGATAGGATGCAGTGTGAGATATGGACCCCAAACAGAACTCGATGGTGTGAATAGCTTGATCAATAAATAAATCTGGAAGTCCTTTGTTATCATGGTCATCTGAAGAAGAACTTGAAAGTCTCTATTAGAAAAGAAAAATCCAGATTAGGTGATATATTTAACCACAGATATTTTTAACACTTCTACAAGAGTAGATAATGCATTGAAAAATCCAAACTACACATTAAAAATCTAGTCAAACATATCTTCATGCTTTTTAATTTAAATAAAGGCTTCATGGATTAGCAACTTAATTTTTTTAAACATGACATTTCAATGCTTTGTAATTTTTTCCAAGTACAAAATGTCTACTTATTTTTCTACCATTTTTGATCAATCCTAAAGCTTAAATCTCACTTGAGGTGTAGCAAAATGCTTTTTTTCTTTCTTTCTTTCTCTTTTTTTTTTTTGCACTTTTTTCTACAATAATTCTATTTTTATCAAATATAATTTAATGGTATTACAATGCAAACTGATTTCTGTCTCATTCTTGCTGTACTTAAAATGCCGAAAAAAAAAGAAGAAAAAAATGTTGTATTCTTAAAATACTTCATTCTATTAACGCAGTTTGTTCTAGATATATAAAATTCCTTGCATAAATTGCCTTATTCTCAACAGAAGTAATCATAACTTATATGGCAGATGATTTTTCTCTGAAAATGTTGACTTAAAGGAACTCAATATTAAAAATTGTTCAAGTGAAAAGGAAAGGTAACAAAAAATTTTTCCATTTGGCATAGCAATCATAATTAATCTTTAATCTAAATTATGCTTAATGTGATATGAATATGACATCACTGGGGCCCTCAAGGAGGGGTTCATGGCACAGCTGTGTCATTTAATGTTTTTGGGGAGAGGGTAAATTGAGAGGGTTTTTGATCTCATTTGAGGCTTAGACCATTGAGAGATGGACAAGCTATCCATTCAGTCGCTATTGTATGCGCTGAATTAGAAGTAAAGGTGACAAGTTTTATGACTCAGGGAGAAGATCAAATAGATTCGCTGCCATGAACCATGTAGTTCGGTCACTGGTCCTTTGGATTTCAGCACTTTCTTTCTCTGTTGCTATTCTACGAGAGCGCAGCTTTTAGAGCCATTTTTAAATCGGCATAACTCAACAATTTACTGTAGAGATTAAAAAAAAAAAACACTCAGCCATGAATGCGCTTGAGGGGGACAGAAAAAAAAGTGCCAAAAAATTTCAGGCAGAAGGTAAAAAATTAAAATTGACGACTATTCAAATCCCTACGAGTTTCAGTGCAGACATGAGAAAGTGCTTCAGTGTAAGGCTAGAGTCACATGGTCTCCCCCCACTTCCCCCCAAAGATTCCTGCATCAACAACCACACCCACTCGCTGTATCTGCTTGTTAATGATCTAAGATTTGAGGGGGGGATGCATCAACACTCTTGGAGGCGGAGGGCACCCCGGGGAATAATGCACAATAAGTATTTTAGAGGGAAGCAATTACTTACTTTGTTCCTTAGGTGAATCATAATAGGCTTAGGTACCAGCATCCAAGGAACACAAAGGAAAGCAACAACAACTAATATTGTCTGCAACACTTGCTGCAAAAATTAATACTATTTAGAAAGAAATATAAATGATCATACAGTCCAAAATTTCACCTTCATAAAATTAAAAATAATATTTTTATCACACATTTTAAAACTCTTTCACATGTTTTAAAAATTAATTGAAAAGCAACAAATTGTCACATAAATATGTGGTTTGTACCATAATACTTCACTGGTTCAAGAATTTTTTATAACATACTAAACGAGCTGATGTGTGCATCACATGACTTCCTTTTATTCCAATTTAATGTCATTTTCTCATTACTGGAAGTTTAAATGTGATTCAATAGTTTACTCTCTAAATATCACCAACAGTGGCCAAATTGAAACCAGATTAAAAAATTTAAAAAAAAAAAAATCGCCAAATTTGTCACCAAGTTGGAGACAAAACTTGGCGACTAAAAGACTGGGGATATATTGCCAAAAAATAACACCCCAAAAAAAGGTGCAAAAGACCCCCTTTGGAGCCTATGAATGCAACCAAAAAGGAAGGTGCACAACTAGACCCAACTAGGAATCTACGTGCCAAATTTCAACTTTCTAGGACATTCCGTTCTTGAGTTATGCTACATACATACATGCACACATACGCACATACATACGTACATACAGACGTCACGAGAAACCTCGTTGTAATTAACTCGGGAATCGTCAAAATGTATATTTCGGGTGTCTGTACGTTCCTAGGCACGTATCCACGTGTGGTCGGGTGGAAAAAATAACTCAACATTCATTTGGGGGTTAATCAAAATGGAAATTAAGGCTGATTTTTGGGTGCAAATATTTTCGCGAATACAATACTTTCTATTTTGTAAAAATAAGTAAAATTGAAAAGAAAAAGTGCAATTATAAGTAGCTTACAGTGATTGTTATGGTTACAGTAGTAAAAACAAACATAATGCAATGTGCTTAATTATTTCATTAAACAGAAAGCAATACCTTTCATTACTAGAGTTCAATGTGTGCACCGTATGTTGCTCGGACTACGTCTAAATGGTACTCGAGCAGGGGTGATTGTGAGTTCATCAAAAAATACCTGAAAGTTTCAAAGCCAGAAAGGGGGGGGGGGGGAGGGGGGTAATCTTTGGCCCCCTATTACTTAAGTGCACCTTTGCCATAGTTTTAAATAGTTCTGAGTCAAAATATTGTGTGCACATTTAATTAAATTTTTAATGGATTACAAAGTTACTTTTGAGCTGGTGTTATACAAATTATCTTGACATTTGTCCATCTTAAGGGATAGTTATCCATCTTAAGGCTTTTGCAGGTATATTTGATGAGTATTATATAATCTATATATATAAAAATGAATGTTTGTCTGTATGTCATCCATGAACTCAAAAACTACCTGGCAGATTTGGCTGAAACTTTCACCGTTTGTTATTTTTGGAACTGGGAATGTTTATAGACCAGTTCGAAAAAAATCCGATCAATAGTTCCTTTTTTATTCCAATTTAAGTCACAATCCATTGGATAAATACAAATAAAATTATCGGCAGCAGAAATTAATTCGCGTGAAAGATCTCATTGATAAGAAGTTAGCTCTTGCCATTTTTCTCGAGTTTGAACAAATAAATACTTTCTTTATTGCTTTTATGGCTTTTCATGCAACGGGGGGATTTAAAACTTTTTCTATTTGATATTTTTAGCGATTGATTGATCTTGCAAACTTCGAGAGTACAATGGACCGATTATTATGAAAATTGCTATATATATGTATTTTTCCACGGAGAAGGTGCATAATATGCTCATTGAAACCACTCGCCACCAAGTGGCACTGCAGAGTAGCAACTTCTGCCCCGTTCAACCGATTGTCATGAAAATCAGTATAATGATGTATTTTTTTGTTGGCGTAGCAATGCGCGTCGGGTACAGCTAGTTTAAAATAAATTGAGGAGGTAGGGAGATAAAAGCATAACGAAAAAAGAACATAATTCCGGTATTTTCAGATATGAAACGACCGGAAATATGTCCGAAAATACCGGAAATTCGGTAAAATACCGGACCACAATCACCCCTGTACTCGAGTTCATACAATGTCCACAAATGGTGCACAAATTTAATTCTACTTATGAAAGGTACATGCTTTCTGTGTAATGAAATGATTAAACACCTCACATAGGTTTGTCAGTCAGCACAACAGTTACATGTAATATTACATGGTTTTCTTTTTTTTTCCCCCCATTTTATTTAAAAGCGTCACAAAAAAATTCTTGAACCTGTGAAGCATTATGGTGCAAAACGCATATTCATACAACAATGTTGCTTTTCTGTGAATTTTTAAAATATCAAGGACTTATCAAACACCCAGTATATCAAATACAATTGAACCTCCATACATCGAACTTCCACATATTGAAATTTTCTATATATCGAAATCCCAGGCAATTTCTATGTTTATTACAAAGAAAAATTGCTTCTATATATCGAAAAAATCTCTATATATTGAAAAAAATTTCGAGACATTCGTAGATTTTTTTTTCCATTTCAGACTGTTGTCTCATGAAAAATGAAGGTTAGGGGAGAATATTATGTTCACTAAAGGTTGCTACGAAACTCAGAAGGAATCTGGGGTTGAAGGGTGTGTAGATAGGTCATTGTTTCATTCTGGAGTTCTTAAATTCCCTCAAGTTTATTTCAAATCTAAGTTGTAACCAGTAACACTGTAAAATCAGTTTCAAGCTATCCCTTTTGTCTAGTGATTGTCATTCCTAGTCTTTTTAGCTGCTGTAAAAATCATTCAAGTTAAGTAGATTGATTTTTTACTTTTCTCTCGATTACATTGTCAAAATGGAACTCCCCTAATGTTGCGATCAAGTTAATTGCTGTAGAATGAAGATGTATGACGGCGCAAAAATGTAATTTCTGTTAATTTTTTAATTATCAACTTTCATTTAATCCGATGCTCGTGTAAATTGGAAATTGGGTTTCATACACGAAAATTAGCTTTAATTTTAGTATTTTAGGAGATTTGTACAATAAAAAAGAATCGTTTCCATATATCGAAATTTCTATGTATCGAATTTTTTTCCGGCAAGCTACTTCGATATATGGAGGTCCGACTGTATAAAAATTATAAATGAATAAAATTGTAGTCTTCAGCGATATTTAATGCTTTAACTTTAAAAAAAATCTTGAAAAAGTGAGGAACAATGCCCCTCTATGCCACTGACACAATATAGGGCACAATTTATACACAAGGAATAACTTGCTGCAACTTATTATTAGTATAATGAATTTCATGCATCTTTGCCCAATCCCAGATGAAAACCTACAAAGTCCCAGATTAGAGAATATTAGGTGTCATTTTATCACATAATTTCAGAAATCAATTACTGTTATTAAAAATTACATACCTGGCCACCATACATCGGAGCAAGGTAGCAAAACTCCGGCTTTTTGTATTCATCTTCATCTGCATATTTCATCAAAAACATATTAATCAAAGATATTAGAAGACTCGGTGCACAATATGCTTGCTGCCATGTATACATAACCCACTTTGCAAAAATCAGGATCACCAAGTATCCAAATATGCATGACATGAAAATAATTTGAGGCAAAAATTCGAGATATATGCTAAGTGATTTCTTAAAGTGGCTGAAAAGAATGAAAAAATAATAATTGCAGCATCAACAGCAAATTTTTACATCCAAAATTTATTGATTTTGCTAAACATACTACTTACACGTGGTTCCACAGGCTGAGCACCACACCAAATATCATTTGACTAAAGCCAAAAATGATGGATACTTTCATTTTGTAAGAGTTCAGAAACAGAATTTTATTGCTTGCGCTTTGCCAAATCTAAAAATAAAAATATTGGAAAAAGTCATTTCATACAAATTTCACATTTGTTTTTTAATGCATAATCTAAGACAGTGGTTTTCCAACTTAGTTTGAGAAACCTTACAGTTTTGCTGTATTGTCTCTTGATTAGATGGGTTAAAATAAAAATTCAAATGACAAATATCCATCCATGTAAAGTATTCTCACGAACCAATTAATAATTCTTACTACAGTATAAATACCTAACATTGGTACTGCAGCACCTCATGAAATCGTTGAAACGCTGTGATTTGGAAAAGACGACAGGCTGAATTTTATAATCTATATATTGACACTTAAAATTACAAGCAAAAGCTGAAATGGATAAAATGCCAGTTTTGAAAAAGATTAAAATAATACTGCAAGGGCGTATATAAGGGAGGGACTGAGGAGGCCCGGACCCCCTCCAAAATCTGGAAAATTTAAATGAAGGTAGTTATTTTAGGTTTTATTTGCTCACAAACAATTTCCAAATTTTTAGCAAACATAAAAAAAGAATAAATAAAAATGATATCGGCCAGAGTTCGTTTCGCTCGCTAATTAGGTGGGTTACTGTAGCGTGGTTGCTTCCGCCGGACAATTCGCTGTATCTATTTTATGTTACATATTTGAGTACGCCAATTTTGGCGTAAAAAGGTGAATGACACAAAACGCAACTGGAAATAGGTATAGAAAATAAGAAAAAGAAAGATATTGATTAGTTAATACCGTTGCCAAATTTATCTAAACAGCCACCGCCGGCGAACTTGGCATAAAAACAGGGGGAGGAGTGTGGATTTTTTTTATTCAACGGACTTCCTTCTTAGCACGAGCATCGCTGTGTGGGTACAGCTAGTTATGTATATAAAACAAGATTAGGATGCCATGAGAAAATTCAAATTCTTCAAAGGGTGTCGCGAATCGTTAAAGTTTGGGAACCCTGAGTTAGATAGTACCAGGCAATGATGGGGCAACTGTTTTTGGGAACCACAGTTCCAAACTTATGCTTATTTTCTTAACTTCTAAATTATTATCAGGCTAGCAGTGATTTCTTATTTATTTATTGCATCACAAAAGTTTTTTTTTTTTTTTATTTTGAGAAACAGCAGCTGTAGTTCAGATTTGTTTGTTCAATATATACATTTGCCTAAAAGCTATTGCATCAAACCTTCACACAAAAGCTGAAGCAAACTTAATGGATGTTTATTTTATTCAAAGCATAAAGATCTAAGAGGAAATATTAAGAGTTTTTTTTTTTTTTAAATCAATTTTAATTTTGAAGAAAATGAATGCTAATTGAGGGGTTTATTTCCAATATTTTTTCCTTATTAGTAAGAATTCATTCAATATTTAAAATAGATAACTCTTCAGTAAAGGCTACTAAAAAACAATTGAAAACGAGAGCTTAAAAAAGGAGTTTATGCAAGCAGAATAAAAGCAAATTTGAACTTAAATTAAGTATTGCTCTAAATTTAATAAAAAAGGCATTGAAGTGAAAAGTTTGTGATTTGCTCAAAAAATAACGAACTAATATTGATTAGTACTTATAAGTTAAATTAAGTTTATCAATTAGAGAAAAACATATTTTTAATAAATACTCACTGGATCAATTCCGAACGGATAAGGCACACTGGTATTGGGAAAACTGTATTCTGCATAGGTCTGAATAGTTAGAGCACCCTTTGTGATACTAAAATAGAAAAATTTAAAGACGTAAATAATACAGTTACTATCATTCAAAAATATGTAATGGAAAAAAAGTAGGCATTAGTTAAAATAATATTTCTAACTACTGATATGTTAATAAAAAGCTATTCAGTTTATAACTTATAGAGCAAAATTTTATAGGCAACGCATGAAATCCAGTATTCTACATGACAATGTATAAAATACTAGGTTGTATTTTACACATTGTTATTAACACATACACACAGATATATATATATATATATATATATATATATATATATATATATATATATATATATATATATATATATATATATAAACAGGGGCGGACTGGCTACCTTTGGCCTGGTCGGCAAAATCACATTTTGGCCCACCGTTGTTAATTTTTAAAAAAAATGTATACTGCTTCTATATGAGCAAAACTACATTTTGGCCCTATTCCCACCATACTTCAAAGCTTAAATAGTTATGTCAGGTTAGAGACATATATGAAACGATAAGAACTCAAATTGAAATAAAGGGGAAAAAAAAATACTTGGCCCTCAAAATACAGTCAAACCTCGTTATCGCGACACCCGGATTTCACGACACTCCGGTTGTCACGTCACTTTTTCAAAGTCCCGAACTTATGCCATTTAATTTTAATGTTAAGTTGCTCCGGATTTTACGACAGTCTTTTTCGTGCACCTCCGGTTACGACGACACTTCGAGCTGCCCCGACTGGATCAAATATTTCTTTGCAATTGTTAAATTTTCAGTAAAATAATTAAAATATCTGGAAATGTTTGTTGTAGGAACTTTGGACTCTGACAAGGGATTTGACCAGGCATGACACCTCAAGAATGGTGAGGGGCAAGTAGATAAGTTCTGAAAAGTACAGGTTTCAGACTTTGACAACAGGGACAAAAGAAAGGAATTCAAAGCAGGTGGATTGTAATACTGGAAGAGAGAAACAGCTGGAGAAGAGAAGATCCCATAGCTACCTTGAGCTGTAGGTGGTCATTACAAGCTTCTCCCATGAGAGAAAACCATTCCTCATTAAATTGAAAAGGGACACACAACTCTAAAGTGGATAAAAGAATTAGAAAGGGTTTTTTCACTTTCGAAAGGTGCGGCTTAGATGTCAAAACCTAATCAAACTGAGGACAAAAGTGAAGAGTCTTGAATTGATTTCTTTCTTGCTGATACTTTCGTGGAATGGAGGAGTGTTAAAAATGCTATTGAAAAGTTTTTTAAAAATAATTTTTGTTATATCCACCAATAATTCAAATTTAAATCTAATTTAAAATGTATATAGATACTATTAATTCTTTTCATTAAATCTAATTTTAATATTGACTAATGTTTAATTATGAATTTTTAAACTGTTCCGGTTATGACGTCGCTCCGGCTATGACGACACTTTATTGACAGTCCCAAAGGTGTCGTGATAACGAGGTTGGCTGTACCTAAGTTTTTAATCTGTATTTAAATTGCATACATATATAGTACAACAACACCATTCTATGGAAAAACGAACAATTTGTCAATAGCATGACAGCTCATATATTTCATTAAAAATAATAATTTAAAGGGGCAATGAACAAAATTTTCGTGTTTAAGGAATCGCAAGCGTGTATGAGATTTCTTAAGAAAAAAAATTTGTTCATTACATTTTAAAATCATTGCTTTTTGATAAAATAGATGAGCTTTCACGCACGGGACAAAATTGAGGTTTTTTCATGGAATGGATCAAAAGGGTTGAACTGTAAAATTTGAGCATTGAAGTAAAGAAATTAATTTCCCTCAATCGTTGAGCAACCGAGATATTTCTGCTGAACAGGAAGCTATACTGTCAATCACTTTATCATAGTCGTTATTAAATGATCTCTTGACATGAATTAGCATGTAGTCCACAAGAAGATCTCGTTCAATGTTTGAACGTAAGCGATTTTTTTTCATCAGTTAATTTATTCCGCAGATAAGAAGCGAATTCACTCGCCTTTTTAAGAATGGAATCGAAATTCCCTCGTTTTCTCTCAAGTTCTAAAATTACGGTGTGAATTTTCTTGGTGGCTGTCAAGTAGCTGTAGTAATTTGTTTCAAAAGTAATTGACAATTTGTTGACTGTGGCTGAGAACAGAACAATGACTAACATGAGTTTTGAAACACCAAAACAAAGTAATGTTGCAAAAGTTTGAAATTTTCATCGAATCTTTGAATAAATACATAGTTTTATGCGTACCTAAAAGCTTCGAAGTGAAATTAGAAACATTTAGAGATATTTACTAGGATAAAAACTAGTCAACATACTTCGTAATACATTTGAGAGGCAATATTCTGAGTTTTTAGAAGTCTTAGTGTATGCGGTACAAAAAATCAATAGTGAAATCTATTGATTTTTTGTGAATCTTTGCAAATGACGATTTTGTAACATGGGTAGGGCAAAATCATCATTCTGCCAACTATAACATAACCTATAGGGCTATATTTATCATGGGCAGGTAAAGAGCAGTCACAGCAAATTTTGATTTTTTTTTTTTTTTCATCTATTGTACGTTAGCTTTATTGTACAAGCTTGCGTATTTGGTTTCTGCTGAAAAAAAAGTTTAACTCCAGCATTTCCCGATTAGTAGTAGTGAATCCAACACACGTTTCTTCAACTGCTTTAAAAACTCATTTCTGCATATACTGCCGTTAGCTTGCCCGTGGCAGTATAAAGCACTTGATGTCCAGAAAAATATGTAAAGTATGCAATTCAATAAATTTATTCCAATTCTTAGCTCTCCTTTGGGGGTGCTGGCTTCTTGATTATTTGTTTCTATCAAGAAAACCTTAATTATCTCTTTACTTAAACTTTAATTACTCTTGAGGACGCAGCATTTCAACACTTCTTCAGCTGGGGTCACTAATTTGGGATTTTTAGTCAGGGGTGCCCCTGGGGTGGGGGATTATGGCGCAAGTAGTGCCATCAAAAGGGGAGGGGTAATTTTTAAATTTAAATTTTTTCATTGATTTATTTTTAATTTAAATTATTTATTTTATTTTATTCTGTTTATATTTTATTTCATTTATTTATTTAGTTTGTGTGTGTGTTTGTAAGTCATTGTCGTAGCACAGATCTTTTCAAATAAAATAATAATAATTAAAAATAAATAAATAAATAAAAGTATTTTCAAAATGAATTAAATAAAAAATATTATTAAAAAATGAATAAAATAAAAAAAGGAGCTAAAAAATTTTAAAAAAGGGGAAAAGAGTGTTGAGAAAATTGGGGGGGGGGGGGGAATTTGCGCCATTGAACCTGGGTGGAATTGGCACAATCGCTTATTGAAATTTTCAGCCAAGGGCCGCAAGTCTTTTACCTTTCATCAATCCTATTCCCTCTAAAGCAATTGTTTCAGAGAGTCTAAACTTTTGTGTGTAGTTAAGAGTAGAACACAGAAATTCTACAAAAACACTTAAAAATTGTATGCCCCCGAAAATAAATTAGAAACGATGTTGAAGCAAAAATTGTTTTCCATCAAAAATATAAGAATACTTAATTTATAAGCACAAAGTTGAACAAATTATAAAGTTTTGGATAATTTAACATAATTTTTTTAATTTTAAATCATGACTATAAATGAAAAATAAAAGGGGAATCAAGTTATGTAAAATAATTTTGACCATAAAAATAACCAAACTATATTTAAAAAAAATGATTTTCATCACCAGTAAATTAATTAAAAATGGTGGAAATAAAATGTATCGCAATACTATCATATTTATATTATGAGACGCTGTTTTTTTTTTTTTTTTTTCTTGGTTAATGATGTATTTTTTGGCAATATTTAGATAAAGTTTATATTTTTCAGTTAAAAATACTTTAAAAAAAACGTACTTAACATCAGATACATCCCATTGTGAATGAAAAATATTTAAAGATTTGGCAAATGCATCATTATATATAAGCCCAGTATATATAGAGAAGAGTCCCATCAACAAAATAATATAGCGACCACCAAACATTGTATTCCATATCTGTAAAAGAATCAGACACATTAAAAAACAAATAGAAATTCAACTTTTGTTCATAAATGAATATGGCTTGCAATAAACATTAGAATTGAAAAGTATAATATTTTAATAATGGTAAACTAAAAACCCTCGTGTATATTAAAAAGGATTTTGATAGTTTACATCAAAAGCAAAATATTTTTAGCAAAGACATTTACATTCAGAAATCAAATTACGGGTAAATTTGCACAGAAAACAATTCGTTAATCATTATTCAAATATAGCAAAATAAGATAATGTTTCAATGGGAGACATTTATTTGTATTTAAGGGAATTCCAAAAGTTATTCTGAAACAAAAAGCTTACTACTACTGAATTTATATGCAAATGAATAGGTGCATATGAAATTGTATACTTTCCCCATTTTTTTTGTCCATGCACACAAATGTATTGTATAGCAAATATTAAAATTAATTGCACATTACTGCATTTTTCAGTTGACTTTTGAAAGTTCCTATTTTACTTTAAAGAAAGATGAAAAACAAACATTTTACTCTTCACAAAGACTAATAACCAAGTAAACCATGGAAAGCCACTTTATGGAAAGCCATTGCTATTCGAATTTTTACTCATAAATAAGCAGTAATAATCTGCTCATGAAGAGTTTTATCATGGAAAAGGTTTTATTGCAATTGGAAGTGCAATCCATTTGAAGAAGAGTTAAGGAAGAATTCAATTATATTTTTGGAAGAAACAAAGACTACCAGGGCTGGATTTAGGGGAGGGTAGGTGGGGCTACTGCCCCAGGGGCCTCCACAACAAAGGGTACGGGGCCTCCACAATAAAATTTTTACAAAATATCCTAAATAAAAAAATAAACATCAGTAACTTCAGAATGTATTTACTATTAAAGTGCTGATCGAAAATATCAGATATATACATATATATCAAAATATTCGAATATATATCAAAGTATCGGATATTTTCGAAAATATGATGATCTTTTGGAACCCTGATTAGGAGCCTCCACTCCTTCCTTGCCCCGGGGCCTCAACATTTCCAAATCCGACCCTGAAGAATATCCAGTACTGTAGTATACCTAGTTACTGAAAAGGTGTGTCTTCTAACTGGCATTTCACAGCACAACACAAAGGCAAATTATGCTTCAATAGAACAGAAGTTGAGAGGAAATGGACGGAGGAGTTTGTGTTTATTTTTGTCATTTATTATCATCTTTAAAAATGATAGTAAATGACAAAAGGTACTCTCAAAGTCGAGTAAACCGTGAAGAACATTAGCCGCATTTACATGGACCTTTTCTACCTCCCCCCCCCCCCAAACCTGCTTTTAATCACATTCTGGTTATTTCCCACGTTTCTACTCTGCGCAAAGATTTGAGCACTTAAGATACCACTATGTAGATCTCTGGGATCTGCTTAGAATTTCGGTTAGGCAACTGCTGAAATTCATTTCTGTTACTGGGCTCCTTTAGTAGTCTAAGCCGGGCTAGTAAAATAGACCTAAAGTCTCAGTGCTCACACTAGTTTCAAGCGGCTCCCTTTTCACTTCATACTTCATTCATATTTCCAGCATAAATGCTGATTTTTCGTCCTCCTGCTATCGACAGGAGTAAATGCGGGGTTTTTACCCAGAATGCACTTTGCAAAACGAGCTTGTTTACTAGCTGGGTATAGCTGCTAAGGATGCTGGGCAAAACCGCTTTTTTGGATACAGGGGTACAAGCTCCTTTTGCATGTGAACCGTGTATTTTCTAACCTTTTTTTTTTTCGGAGTTGGAGCAGGGAAATGCGAAGTACAAAAGTCTCATGTAAACACGGATACTATGTGTAATAATATATTGCAATAGAAGTAATTAATGTCTAAAAAATTAAATTTTATTGTTTAAATGTATATATTTATTGCCTAAATAACAAAACACAAAAATAGTGAGACCTATCTTTTTTTTTTCCAAGTAAAAAATATTTTGGTTCATTTTCTTTCTTTCTTTTATTTATTTATTTTTTTGTTTAGTGCACAGTTAAGGTATTTTTAGTGCACATTTTAATGATGCTTAGAGCATATAATCCAGGGCAACATTTTCTAATCATTAACACATTAAAGCCAATAACATTTGGAACAGTCAATGAAACTATAATGCTTGAAAATACCTCATTATCACTCTTTTGAGCCATTAGTTGCCTTTCCTTATAAACCATCCAAAAAGCAAAAAGTGACATCAACAAACCATGTCCAGCATCACCAAACATAACAGCAAACAAAAATGGGAAGGTAATAATAGTATAAGGCGCTAAAAATGAAAAGAAAAAAAAAACATTAGTAAGAATATTGTGATTACTAAAAAGAAAAACTATACTAAGGATAGGAAATCTAAAGGCTATAATGCTTCATGTGGTAGTCCTCCATTTTAAAGTGGTCTAACTAACACATTTAAAAGCTGCATAAATATTGTTCCCCAGCAAGTTGAACGGCACAGATTGAAAAATTCTAATTTTTCACTACAGTTAAATTTGTTTTGAATTTAAATTCCTACATAATTGAGTTGCAAAACTAATCTTGCCCAGATTGACAAATATTCAATTACATAAGTGTTCAATAAGTAGGATTGTGGTTATAGTACATTAATGTTCTAACATTTGAGTGACACTGAATAATATTAGTGTTCCCACTCACTTTAAGAAATTAAATTCTCCGACTTTTCCTGGTTTTCTAGAAATAATTTCCTGAAATCACCGACTTGATTTTTGAACATGGGGCTTTGCATATTAACTTAAAATTATGGTTTCTTTTGAAACATATGAAAAATCATTATTAAGCATACCATGGGAACCCTGCACTATTTACAGCAGATTTTTTGCATGTATATTCAAAAATATTATACAGTAAACTCCCGATTATCGGCGGTCGGATTATCCGCGGGTCTTTTAACAATTTTTTTTTCTCTGACTTATGATTATGTTATTGTTTGTTTTTAGCTTTTTCATATATTTTTTACTAGTGGTACCTGCATTGCTTTGCCCGTAATAGAAAAATAAAAAGGTATTTTGGTTCGCCTGTATATTTACAAATAACGTATGGTGATTTTTCTCGCCAATTGGCTTGTACCCATGTTACAGTTCCACGTTATGATAATTTCATGTCTCGCCAATTGGCTTGTGCCCATGTTACGGTTCCACGTTATGATAATTTCGTAATTTACTCATCCGTCTTACGATAATTTTGTTCTTAAAATTGGAATAGAAAAAGAACCACATCGAATTTTGGAAAAATCGCTTCGAAGTGCACATTCCCATGCTACAAACTAACTTTGTGCCGGATTTCATGAAAATCGGCCAAACGATCTAGGCGCTATGCGTGTCACAGAGATCCGGACAGAGAGAGATCCTGACAGACAGAGAGACTTTCAGCTTTATTATTAGTAAAGAAAATCAATGTTATTGATTTTAGCTCTCACTTTTCTGTATGTGGGAGTTTTATTCCTATTTTTTAGCTATTGTATACACAAGTATGTTTTTTACCTGTAATTTGGATTATCCGTGGTTTCACTTATCTGCCTGCCACCCTAATCTGCGGATAATTAGGAGTTTACTGTAATAAATACAAAGCAGTAATACTCAGGGCTGTTGCTGATGCACTATGCTGCATAAAAGATGCCGGTTACAAAAAGGACGGTAAAAATGTATAATGATAGAATAAATAACAAATAAATACACAAACTGCTGCTTTAAAAACACAAACCCTTTTAAATCTCTAACATTTTCAATGTAAGTCTAATAATGGTTGCAAATCGTAATATGTTTTGTAAAGAAGAAAGGGAAATCAAAATAAACAAAAAAAAATTAATGTTTAAATTAAGAGCTGAAATCAAAAGTGGTGTAGCTTTCGTGTTGTTGTTGATTCAGTAAACACTATCATCTGACTCCATATTATTTATTAATCTTACAATGATACACACCAAATCAAACGCGTCTGTTCGATCGCCGAATTGTTTTCGTTCCACTCCTGCTCTCCGCTCGAGTTGAGTTGCTCGCTCGCAGGAATCAGTGACTTCACTTCACTACACACTCCCTCCCTAGAGCAAACGATTAGGAATCATAATCCTTTAAATGAGGGGGGAACCTGACAATCCTTCCGCTGCGTGTGGTATGAGTGCGATTGCTCGGCGGTGAAATTTCCTCTCGAAATGCACCTTGGGTGGGTTGATCTGTGAAATCCCTGTGTCTTTGGTTTTCGAGGGGTTTCTCGTCGTTGTCCTTTACGATAAAGCATGGTTTCAGTCGGTCAATTGAAATTCTTTTGACAGTTCCATTGATTTCAATGTCAAAATACTTTGGTGACCGATGTTTCACAACATAAGGCCCAAGATAAACTGGTTGCAAAGATGAAGTGACGGCATTATTGAGGACAAAAACGTGTGAGCAATTCAAAAGCTGTTTTGAACCGAACACGTTCGTATTACCATGGGTAGTCGTTGCAGAAGGTTTTAGGTTGCGGATAATACTTTGTAGCCTTTGTACAAACTCTGAATGCGTGACATTAGGAATGGTGTCAACAAACTCTCCGGGTAAACGTAGAGGACTTCCGTAAAGGAGCTCGGCCGAAGAGTATCCTAAGTCTTCTTTCAGTGCAGAACGCAATCCGAGGAGAACCAAAGGTAAAGCGTCAACCCAAGATTTGCTTTGTTGTAAATGACATCTCAAGCTTGCCTTAATAGTCCTGTGCTGTCGCTCAAGCAGTCCGTTCGATTGTGGGTGGTAGGCTGTGGTTCTGGATTTTTGAAACCCGAAGTATTTGCTCAAAGATGAGAAGATTTGACTTTCGAACTGACGTCCTTGGTCAGACGTAATACGTTGCGGTATTCCAAAGCGTGAAATCCAGGTTGAGATCATGCCTGTTGCAACTGTTTCTGCTGATTGATCTGCCATAGGAACAGCTTCAACCCATCTCGAAAAACGATCAATCATCGTTAGTAAGTATCTAAAACCTTGACATGGTGGCAGGGGTCCAACGATATCAATGTGAACGTGCTGGAAACGTTCGGTAGGAACCTTGAAGTCCATAAGAGCTGATTTGGTATGTCTTTGTACCTTGGATTTTTGGCATTCCACGCATTCCCTGCACCATAACTGACAATCTTTATTGATATTTGGCCATATGAATCTTTTTGTAATTAATTTTCTTGTGCTTCTAATCCCTGTATGAGACAGGTTATGAATAGAAGAAAATAACTGTCGTCGGAAGTTTGGAGGAATGTAGGGTCGATTACACTTGGTGGAGACATCACAATAAATGGATTCATCAGTTTCTGGAATGGATATTTTAACCATTCTCAGCCTTGGGTTATTCTTCAAAATTGTTAAATCGTGATCATCTTGAAGTTTTGCCATAGCTGCGTAATCGATTGGAGATGGTGCGGATATTGTATCAATTCTGGAAAGGGTATCAGCAATAATGTTTTCTTCTCCTTTGATGTAGCGAATATCCGTTGAAAATTGAGCAATGTAACTCAATTGTCTTGCTTGTCTGGGAGAGGCTTTGTCCAAGTCTTGTCGAAAAGCGTATGTGAGGGGTTCGTGGTCCGTATAGATCTCGAAAGGCCTTCCCTCTAGTAAGTATCTAAAATGCTTAACTGCACTGTAAATGGCCAGAAGTTCACGATCGTACGTGCTGTATTTCCTCTGTGCCGGGGATAGAGTTCTTGAAAAGAAGCTAAGAGGTTTTTTTAATCCAGCGATTTCTTGTTGAAGGACGGCTCCGATGCTTATGTCTGAAGCGTCCGTTACCAAACTCAGTTGAGCCTCTGGATCTGGATGTGATAAGAGAGTCACCGAACATAAGGCATCCTTGAGCCTGGAAAACGATTCACGACTTTCGTCAGTCCACTGAAGAGGTTTGGTGCTATTCTTTTTATGGCCAGCAAGTAACTTGGTGAGTGGTTGCTGTATGCCAGCGCATTTAGGAATGAATCTGTGGTAAAAATTTACCATTCCCAGGAACCGTCTCAGGCTAGTGGCAGAGCTAGGTTCGGGATAATTTTTAATGACATCGACTTTGGATGTACAAGGCTTCATTCCCTCGGAGCTGATTTCATATCCGAGAAATTGGATGTGTGTTACACCAAATATAGATTTAGAAAGGTTAATGCGTAGACCATACTCGTTCAGTCGCTCGAAGAGAAGGAACAGATGTTTTTGATGTGTCTCTTCATCCTTCGAAGCAATCAATATGTCATCTAAATAACAGAAAAGAAAGTCTAATCCCTGCAACACAGTGTTTATCAGACGTTGGAAAGTCTGTGCTGCATTGCAAAGGCCATACGGCATGAAGGGGAACTCGAATAGCCCAAAAGGCGTGGTTATGGCGGTCTTTGGGATGTCCGCTTCATGCACCGGTATTTGCTGGTACGCTCGCAGTAAGTCAATGGATGAAAAAATCTTAGCTCCATGCAGTATATGGTTACAATCCGTTAGAAATGGTATCGGATAACGATCTGGAACCGTAACATTGTTAAGGGCCCTGTAGTCCCCGCAAGGTCTCCAATCACCTGATTTTTTCTGGGTTAGGTGTAGTGGGCTGGCCCAACTGCTCTTGGAAGGGCGGCATAAACCTTGCTGTAGCATGTAGTCAAACTCTTTTCGAGCGGCCTTTAATTTTTCTGCGGAAAGTCTGCGCGCTTTACTATACACCGGTGGTCCCTGTGTGGTGATGAAATGTTCGATATTATGATTTACAATTTTAGTATTTACAATATTAGGTCTTAGCAGATCAGGGAATTTTGAGACTATGTACATATATGGCTGTTGCGTTTCTATTTCGGTGATGACTGGTCTTCTCGTTGAAAAAAACGTTCCCTTTGTTGACAGTTTTGTATTTCCATCTATTAGCATTTGATTTTTGCTGTCGATTAAAAGGTTGAAGTTTGCCAGAAAATCTATCCCGATGATTGGCTTGTCGACATCGGCTATTATGAACGGCCATACAAAGTCTCGTCTGAGGCCAAGATCGAGTCGTAACAGTTTCTGCCCAAAAGTTTTAATTTTCGAATGGTTTGCTGCAAATAGTTCAAATTTATGTACATTTTTTCTTTCCGTGAGCGTTGGAGGAATTACAGAAATCTCCGCCCCTGAATCTACCAGGAAAAGGGCTGCTGATGCTTTGTCACTAATGAAGAGGCGACTCAGCTCCGCCCCTAGGCTCCCTGTCGCCGTGGAAAGCCGGGGTATCAGTTTTCCTGCACGTCGGGGCCCTCACGCCGTAGTTGAAGAGACATACTGCATGGTTGTAAGCATTTATACGCTTTATCACCAAACTTTGAATGGAAGTAGCATATTCCTTGCTGATCAGAGGGTTTGCGGCTGCCAGATTTGCTGTGGCTCTTCCCACTATGCTGACGACGAGCTGAGGAACGTCCCCTTTTGTTTAAATTTTCCACCAGTATTCGGAGATCTGTTATCTGTTTTTGGAGGGATTCCAAAGTAACCATCGACACATTAGTATGTGACACCGAAGCCAAATTGTAATTATTGGGTGATCGAAGGTCCCAAATTTTATCAGCCATGGTGGCCAGTTTATTTAAATCATCGTTGCTGACTGATAGAATGCTGCGCATGTCCATTGGGAGGCGTTGCAAAAACAAGGCTTTTAGAAAATTTTCACTAACCTTTTGGTCGGCAAGATTTCTCATTTCACAGAGTAAAATTGAAGGTTTACGATCCCCAAGTTCAATTTGGGTCAACAATTTTTGTGTCCTTTGGGATTCACTGTCTGCGAAAGTCGAAATCAGGCGATCTTTTATTGCGTCATATTTGTTGTTGGGTGGTGGGGTAACTAAAATGTCCGTAACTTGCGCTAGGATTTCCGCCTCTATGGAACTGACGACTAGGTCGAATTTTGTTTCGTCACTTGTGATTTTTGCACGGCGGAACTGTGCTTCTAACTGCAGAAACCAAATCCTGGGATCAGGCTTCCAAAACGGTGTAACTTTCACTCCAACATGACCCACAAAGCAGGCTTGCTCAGTGCTTTCGGTTTCAGAAAGAACGTCCGTTGAAACGCTTTGTTTCGGAATTTCTTTATCAGTACTCATTTTCAATGCACAAAATAGTCCGGAGGTCACCACTGTAGCTTTCGTGTTGTTGTTGATTCAGTAAACACTATCATCTGACTCCATATTATTTATTAATCTTACAATGATACACACCAAATCAAACGCGTCTGTTCGATCGCCGAATTGTTTTCGTTCCACTCCTGCTCTCCGCTCGAGTTGAGTTGCTCGCTCGCAGGAATCAGTGACTTCACTTCACTACAGTGGTAACAACATTCTTCAAAGATCTTTTGATAGTTTTATAATCTCTTATTAAAATCTAAAGCATCTGGGAGCCTCGAAATTATTTCTGTACTGGTTTACAGAGAATACTTGCAGGTTATGAGTGAACAACGTGACAGATAAAGATACAAAATCAATGATATTCAGAAAATACAGGATCCCACACATCAACCTCACACCTCTCGTATTTGAAGAGGGCGCTGTGTGAGTTGTGACGGGAATTTAGCGATTAAAGTGGTATTGGATAGACAATAGTATAGTTGTCATTTGCAGCAATAGCAATGGGATGATGAGCGCCATCATGTGTTGTGCAGGGGCATATTCGAAATGGCTGTTGTTTTTTATTACCACTCAGCAAGAATTTTGCATTTGGTTCCAATTTGGCTGACATGATCTTGTTTCAGACCTAAAAAAATTCATACTTGCCTATCAAAACCATTGAAGCACCGGTATTGCACTGAAAACAAAAATGCCTGGCTGACCTCAAATCGCCACATTGCTGGAAAATGTGACAAATGTGAGAGCGTTCATCCAGGAATCTCAAAGCATTTCGCACTTTAACAAACAGCATGGTCAGTTATTTACTAATAGAAAAGTAAGAAAAATCCTAGACTGATCTTTACAATATGAATAGTTTTTCTAGCCAAACAGGATCATGTTATACAAAAAAAAAAAATGTGACGACCAGCAACAGACTCTGGCCCAACTAGGGAGATCCTAGTCAATTAATTAGTCCACAAGATCAATGGCCCTCTTAAAGCTTTCCACCCTCTTGCTCATTACCGCCTCTTCCGGTAAGCTGTTCCAAGTGCCCATGACCCTACTGAAGTAGTAGTTTTTCCTGATTTCCAAGTTAGTCTGAGATTTAAATAGCTTAAAACAATGACCCCTTGTACTGCTTTTGGTGCAAAAATTTACTCCATTAACATCTTTCATTTTGATAAATTTAAATAACTGAATCATGTCTCCTCTGACTCTCCTTTGCTCCAGGCTGTACATATTAAGCCTATTAGGTCTGGGATCATAATCTAAATCTGAAAGTTCCCTTACTGGTCTAGTTATCCTTCTTTGAACCCCTCCCAGCACAGAAATATCTTTCTTCAGATAAGGCGACCAAAACTGAACAGCATACTCCAAATGAGGACTTACTCAACTCCTACCATAAAGGCAGAAGAACCTTCTTAAATTTATTCAAAATAGATCTATTGATAAACCCAAGCATTTTGTTGGTTTTGTTACTTGCAATGCTGCACTATTCACTAAACTTGAAGTCCTGATTTATTAAGATACCCAGATCCATAACTGAGGTATGGCCTCCCATTTATGGACCATTTTCTGCCTGACTACTGACTGAACCCTATAAACGATAACTCGTACGCTTATTTCCATGACCTAAGTGCAGCACTTGACATTTCTCTACATTAACTGCCATACCCCATTTGTCCGCCCATTTAGTAATATGATCTAAATCCTCTTGTAGCTGTTTTACTTGTTCTTCATTTTCGACAATGTCCATCACTTTTACATCATCAGCAAAACAATTCATGCTTCCAGAAATATTATTATTGAAGATATTAAACAAAAAAGGCCCTAAAATTGATCCCTGAGGAACCCCGCTTAAAACATCACTCCATTTAGAATGATTTCCTCTCACATCTACTCTGTGCTTCCTACCAGTGAGCCAATTTCTAACCCAAAGTAAAGTTTTTCCTCCTATTCCTATGTCAGCTAGCTTTCTGAGAAGAGCAACATGCAGTATCTTGTCAAAAGCTTTTTGAAAATCAATATAAACAACATCCACACATTTATTGTTATCTAAAGCTGAGGTAACCTTGTCGAAGAAATGCAATAAATTAGTAGCACAGGATTTACCTTTCCTAAAACCATACTGCAAACTAGTCAACAGACTATTTGTCTCTAAGAAATTCATGATTTTAATTTTGATCAAAGTTTCGAAAATCTTACAAATTAATGAAGTCAGACTTACAAGTCTATAATTCCCAGCGTTACCTTTAGACCCCTTCTTAAAGAGTGCCGTTATGTTAGCCAGTTTCCAGTCCTCTGGCACTGTCCCTGAGTTATAAGAAGCACTGAAAATATTTAAAATAACATCCACTAATTCCTCTGCACATTCAACTAAAATTTTTGGATAAATATTATCTAGTCCCGGAGTTTTAGTTGCTTTAATCTTTTTCAAATGAAATAGAACCTCCTCCCTCGAAACAAGCTATATAATGGCTTGTGTCTTGTTAGTGTCAACTCTTGAGATACAGTTATCATTAAACACACTGGAAAAAAAGTTATTTAGAACATTTACAATATCCCTATCGTTTTGGATTAAATTTCCATACTCATAAACCAATGGCCCTATTCAACTGTTTCGAGCTTTCCCAGAATTAGTGTAAGCAAAAAACCTTTTAGGGTTCCCATCAATGTCATCTGCTAGCCTTTGCTCCAATTCCATTTTCTGAAATCCGTGCCAAATACTTAAAATTTCCCTTTGATTTACCATAATGGAGCCCCTCCCCACTCTGACCAGTTTCTTTAAACTGACGAAAAATGGCTTCCTTATAATTTCGAGCTTCTTTAGTCTCCCTCTAGAACCACATGGGCCAAATTTTGGTACTTACACCTTTTCTCCTAAATGGAACACAATCCCCAACCGTTTTAGGAAGTTTTTCCTTAAATTCCGTCCACTGCTGATCTACATCGCTATTTTTCAAACCTGATGAAAAAAACTCTATCAAGCACTGCCTAAGTGCAACAAAATCAGTGTTTCTGAAATTGGACACATACCTAAAATTATCATCTTTGTACACTTCAAATTTAATCCAGAATCTAATGCTGTTATGATCACTATCTCCAGTATAATCCCCTACACACAACCCCTGAACAAAACTTCCCTATGTCACAAAATAGATTCGAAATCGCCTCTTTTCGAGTTCTTCGAGTTTCAACTTAATCTAAGAAACAGTCACTAATTACTTTAAAAAATTCCTCCTCTTTGCCATTACCAGGATAAAAATTATTCTAATTAGTACCCGGAAAATTGAAATCCCCCATTATGATAATGGATCCCTTGCTGGACATGTCACTAATATTATGATACATCTTCATCTTGGCCCTGGTTTGAATTAGGTGACCTATGAATGTTTCCAAAGCGTAGTTTTTTGCGCTTATTGCTCATCAAATCCAGCCAAATGATATCAATATTAGTAGGTTTATCATTTATGACCAATTCATTGCAAATGAAATTGTTTCTAACATAGAATAAAACCGCACCACCTCTTTTGTCTACTCTATCTTGTTGGAACAAATTTTACCCAGCTATATGTAATAACTCTGCATCAAATTCGATGGTCCATGTCTCTGAAATTCCATTAACATCCAACTTCTCATCTATAACTATGCTTTTCAATTCATCCATCTTGTTCCTAATACTGCGAGCATAGGTATAGAAAACTTTTAGCATGTCTAAATTGCTTTTATTTAACACCCTGAACTTTCCTAAATTACAATTGTTAAAATTACTACTCTTATTCGATACTTTATTTCCATTTCTAGTAATACCCAAATAATTTTCATCCTCTCGATACCTGATTCTTGAACCATGCCCCCCCCCCATTCCAACTTACTTTTTTGACTCCAAAGCCCCTAAAATTAATCCACTAACCATTGACCACTGTAGAGCTCAGATGCAGGCCATCCCTAGCAATCCAATCCCGTTTACAATGACTCCATACATTAATGAACCTGATACTGCGCTTTCGCAAATTGGTTCGCATGTTGTTCAAGTTGGAACCAAATGCAAAATATTTGTAGAGTAGACATCAAAAAACCACCATTACAAATTGACTCCTCCACAACAAATGACAATGCTCACTGCTAATGATGCAATGCTACCATTTGAATGCTGCAAATGCTACCACTGAAAATGGTAGCTATACATTTATCTATTGATACCACTTTGATCATCGTATCTCTACCACATTTCACACAGTGCCCTCTCCAAATACCGGATACTCCCCTATAAGGGGAAGATTAATGCATGAAAACCATTTAACAGACTAATTTTTCTAAGTAACTATGGTTCATATTTTAGAATTTGAAAAAATTAATATAGGAATCCTGTATTTAACTCAATAGGAAGTGTCATGTATGAAGAGAAAGAAAATAACTTAATAACTGTAGGTGGTCAATATTCTTCTTCAATGGTAGTGAAAAAATTTTGGAAGAAAAATGAAAGAAAGGAAAAAAAACTAACACACACTTTTATTGCTGTCAATATTAAAGTTATTCCATACAAAAAACTTTTACCCTGAAAAAATGATTAGACGTTACTGCCTTGAGCATTCAGTAAATTTAACTCAAGACAAGAATTTTCATGGTAAAATTCGATTCAAATGAAAATCAGTAGATGTGAAATTTTTTAATAATACATGCTAAATTAATCAAAAAAATAATACTACAACATTGAATTTACATAAACTAATGATATATAAATATTGAAATTGGTAAAGTGATGATTAAAAAATGTAATTTTAAAAATGTAAATTGACCAATAAAATGCTTGGAAGAATTTAAAATTTTGTTACCTGGATTGACTTCTTCATATGAAGCAACACCATATGCATCAACAATATTTTGAAACCCAACCGTAAATTTATTAACTAAATTACATGTGGGTGGTTGTTCTGATGTTGCCATTCGATTTACAATAGCAGGAACATGACTTCCACATTCCTCCTGGAAAATTATAAATACATTCAATTTTATTTATTTATTTATTGAAAATTTAACTTTAAATAAATTATTTAAACAATTAAACTTAAAATCTTCAGAAATACAAAAAAAGGAAGGGGTCCATTTTGAAGAAAGGGGATACATGTGAACCATATTTGTATTCCTTTATTTTTCAAAAAATATCTTCAATTTTTCAGAGATGAAATAAGCTTAAATACTCTATGTCTTGCAGAATTTTTAGAGTATTTTCCATAAAATGTATTGTAATAGTATTTTGAAAAAGTATCTTTAATTGTTCCTATATCACTCTACATAGGGGTTTAAGGATTGAAAAAAGGTATTGTTAAATTGAGGACATCAATAATTCAGGGAAGCATAGATATCAGTTAAGCAGTTTAAACTATTGCTTACTAAGGTTTAACATACTTCTGCCCCAATATAATATTTCTCCCAAATATTATCAAATTTATGTAAAAAATGGGTTTAAAAAAATTGGAATTAAAAAAGAAAAAAATCAAATTTTCAAAAAATCACTTTGAGGTGCACAACCCTATGCTACAAACTAATTTTGTGCCCAATTTCACGAAATTCCGCCAAACAGTCCAAGAGCTTTGCATGTCACAGGCATTCAGACAGAGATCCAGACTTTCATCTTTATTATTAGCAGGGATGTGTCGAGCCTCTTACTTTTGGGGGTAAGCAGAATTCTCAAATTGCTGACTCTAATGATAATACTTTGCCGAATTCACATACATAAATATAGTGGCGGATTTGGACAGCAGGCTCCTAAGCGATTTTATGTAATGGGCGGGCCCCTTTTAGGAGCGGATCCAGAAATATTTGTAAGAGGGGGTCAAGTTTCAACGGCCGCTGTTACATCTACGTAAAAAAGCTTCTCTTAAGCATGGCTGTCCAGCCTTTCAAGGAAAAAGGCGCATCCCCACCCTCCCCCAATGAAATGAAAACCCATTCAAATCCCCCTTCCCAAGAATTTTTCAATGGTTAAGAGATGATTGTGCTTTTTAAAATGAACAAAAAAACTGAAAATAGTAATAGCACATTTAACTGAACCCAGTCAATCATTTGAACTGTGACGCATTGAGAGGACCTTACAGAACGAAGCACAAAACAGGCTAACATCGATTCCATGTACTATTTTCTTCGGATCAAAAAATTTGAAGATTAGTAATAATCATATAAAATTCTTGTCAGCGGGGGTCAGCTGACCCTTTGACCATCCCCTAAATCCGCCCTTGGCCCCTTTTTGTACTCCATACAACTTGTTATGTCAGTGGCAAAACAGGCCATTTTTAAGCTTCATCTCTCACTATGTGTGGTCTCTTCCCTGTGACATATCAAGCCATGTGGTTTTTTTTAATTATTTTCCTTCTTTTTATTTCTCCCCACTGTCTTTTTTTCGATTAATCTTGAAAGAGAAAAGGCAACAGGAAAGTGATGCAGGGACCTTCTTTAAGGGGGCTACTGAATATCTGCCATTTTAGGGGTTCCAGGGGAGTCTCCCCCTGGAGAAAATTTTGAAAATATATATGTATAACTGCATTTTGAGGACATATAAAGGGTGGTTGGAACTAGAAAAATATCAGGGAAAAAATGGGAGACTTAATTGAGTAATCACCTTGCTTATTGTTCTCATTTGACTGTTTTTGGCGTCCTATGATTTTATCCCCTCTCCCGCCTCCCTCTGCAGCACTGCCGTCGACCGGCCCCTCCCGATGCTGCTCCCCTAGCAAAAACCGTCTGTAGGTTACATCTATATCCGACACACACACACATACCCACACACTCATATCTGCACACATTCACCTACACACACACACTTATGCCTGCACACAGACACAAACACACATGCCTACATACACACTCACACACACACTTGTGATTGCGAAAAACATAATTTAAATTCAAAATGTCAAAATTCAATTTTTTTTCTTTTAAATCTTACATTATTTAGCAACTTAAGATGGTTCAAAATAAAAATTGTTCCTTGACACTAACTGACGAAAACGAATCCTTGACATTAACCAGTGGCGTAGCTAGACCCGACTTTCGGGGGGGGGGTACTTCTTTTATATATGAGCCGCTCAGACGCCAATACGGTTAAGTCCAAAACACAAAAATTGAGAAAATTAATGTTTTTTGATACATTAGTTTAAAAAATTCTTGGTTTATTAATTTAATTAGAAAAACGTATAAAGTCTTTTTTCGAGGTGTAAACTCTGCAGAAAAACAAGATATGTACAGGATGTGTAAATAAAAACGTAAGTATTTATTGAAATAATGACAGCATCTCAAAAATTTTAGGACTTATACCTTTTGGCAGCTGAAAAAGATAAGAAATTTAAGTAAAAATAATAAAATAACATTTATTGTCAAAAGTTTTATGTTTATTCATCATAACAAACGTAATCTTCTTCCGAGTTATTTAAATGTAAATCTTGATCTCCACGTGTTGTTTTTAATGCCTGTAAAAGTCGTGTTTAATTGGAGGTATATACTTTAATAAACATATGATGTCTTTTTTTGTTTCTCTTGAAATTGTTTTGCCATTAGGATATAATACAGGTTGAGTTATATTTTTTAAATTGACTGGCCTACCTATTTTTTTTTATATTAATTACATGAAAGGTATCATCCTCGTCAGAATTATGTTTGAACTTAATGCTGCTTCGGTTTGACCTTTCCACTTTTATGCATCTCATATTAAGTCAATTGACTGTTAGTCCACTTGTTGATTTTTTTCTGTTGGTAACAGCTTCTTCCAATGATTTTGTGGAAAGAAATTCTTGTGGATTCATTTCGGCCAAACATACATGTAGCCCTTGTTAGTCTTTCTATCATGGCGATGTATCAGAACCAATACGGTTAACTCTCCTTGAATTAGAACGAAATATCGTATCACTTTCACTGTGTTCTATTTCCATTGACATTTTTAGTTTTTTATACCCTTACAATAAATCTTTTTTATTATTTTAAAAAGTCAGAATTTTTACAGTTATTAAAGAAAATTTATTTAATGTTTTTGATAACACAATAATTTTCGTAAACACTTCAACGTAATATTTTTGTGTTATAACGCATATGCTTAAAACTCAAAAAATTCTAATTAGAAGGTAACGGTTACAGTTACTATGAATTTCTTGTTTTTCGGTGTTGCCAACAAATATCGAAAGAAGAGGACGAATTTAATTTTCATTTCAAAACTTATGTAAAAAAATATTGATAAAAGGTGGACTTATTCACAATGGCTTCTGAAATTATTATACAATATATTCAGGAGCTATTAAAAAAAGGGCTGTCTAACCTAGAAAAAGTAATCAACGAGTAAATCCTTTAGTAACTAAGAAGATTATTATTTATTTTATCAAAATTTCCAAAAATCAGAAAATATCAAAAAATGGACTTAACCGCATTGGCTTCTGAGCGGCTCATATATATATATATATATATATATATATATATATATATATATATATATATATATATATATATATATATATATATATATATAAATATATATATATATATATATATATAATATATAGTAAAAGAAAAAAAAAAGAAGAAAAGGAAAAAATTCCAAGCGATTATACATATATATATATATATATATATATATATATATATATATATATATATATATATATATATATATATATATATATATGTATAATCGCTTGGAATTTTTTCCTTTTCTTCTTTTTTTTTTCTTTTACTTCTCTCTTCTTTTTCTGTTTTTTTTTTGAGACTAACTTTTCGGGGGGGGGGGGTTGTCCCCAAAACCCCCCCCTTAGCTACGCCCCTGACATTAACTGATGGAGAGGAAGACTGAGGGAAAAGAAAAGATCATGCATTGTCACTGGCTCACATCTGTTTCAGTTAAGTTTTTGAGCCCCCCCCCCCCTCCCCATCCCTCCAAACCACCGACAAACACAGCACTGAGTTAAATATAAAATGATTAATAGTAAAATATAGTTTAAAAGAAAGGGTGTACACACATTTAGAAAACATGTATTTATAAAGTAGCGTCTCGCCAATTCCGACAATTTATATTTTATGCACTTGATAAGGAATGAAATTGAAGCACTTTTCAAGAAATTTCAAAAGACTCATTTAATTATTTCCAAGGAGTCGAGAACAATTAAAATTATTCAAAACACTTCATTTGCACTTTCCAGTCTCTGACATTTTAATACTTGATTGTACAGTTTACGGAAAAAAAAAAATTGCTCGAACTTTGTAAGAAACACCTATTTTAAGTTTAATATGTACCATAGATTTCAATTTACATTTTTCCCCCCCATGTACAAGTAGTTTAGTGAGCGAAAAAGGATAGAGCTAAAGTAATATTTTTTGCTCATGCTAAACAGATCGACAGCATGCATCAGAAGTAAGATAAAAACAAGCAATAGAAGAATTTCCTAGACACTGAATTCGGGATTAAATCAATAGCAAGATATGGAAACATGTGAGGCACAAAAATTTATTTCAATCAGTATGAGACAGAAAAATGAGAACCATGGTTTTTACATTTTCGCTGGATGCAGCAAAAAGCTGAATATGATACATTTTGGCATCTCCCCTTCCATTTGTTACAAATTTTAAAATCAAGGGTCTTTCAGTTAGGGAAGGTAAATATTGGTGGCCTATATGGTGGCTACGCTGTTCTGGTGACATCCGTCTTATCTGCTGTTTATTATTCAGTCACTGGTGCCAAATCACCAAATTTGATTTTGAATCGGATGTGCCCTGTGGACCATAGGTTGGAAATTTCATTCGTTTTAGACAAAGATCGAACAACCCCCTCCCCCCCCCCCCCAGGTACATTTTCATTTCTCATTAAGAGTGGATAAAAGAGTAGTTGATGACGACAGATATTGAAATACTTTTAAGAAATTTAATCCAAAAAGATGGATTTAAAATGCATAACCATGGAAACACGAAATAAAATAAGTTTAAGGAATTAAAATGCGAAAGAAAATGGTTCACAATTTGAATGGACTTGAGATTTCTTAAACTTGATTTAAAAAGGCTTGTACCTTTTTTTCCTTTCAAGATAAAAGCTCATTTTTTCGACCATAGGTCGAGTTAGATCTGGAGTAAAAAAGGTCGCTTTTTCCAATGGCGTTAAAAAGAAAGCTTTGGTACAATTCCTCCACTTTTTATTGATTTATTTAATGAAGAAAGTAGTGCCTAAATTTCAGCTAAGCCTAAAAAATTCGAGCTAAAAACGCAAATAACTCCCGCGGTAATAAAGTTAGATCATTGAAACAAATTGCGTAGAACGCGGAAAATTCTACCCTTTCTAACGATATGTAATATTAATATGTGCAAGTAATTTTTCACCCCCATATTTGAGAATTTATGTGAAAATTGGACATACATTGGAATGAAAAAAGAACTATTCATTGAATTTTTTTCGAACAGGTCTGCAAACCTTCTCAGGACTTAGAGGAACAAACTGAAAATTTCAGCGCAATCGGCCGGGGTAGTTCTCGAGTTTTGCGAGTTCAAACACACAGACACTTTTTGGGGACTTCATTTTATACTATGTAAAGATGTAAAAAATCAGCACATACTGAAGCTTCCCGTAGTGCTTGTTGGACTTGAGCTGAATCGTTGGTTGATGCCCAGCATTCAGCAATAAGGCACTCTCTGGTGACATCTTGATTGAACATATTCATAGTGACATATATTGCTTTGATTTTGCGCACTTTGATCAACCAGCTCTTGATGTTTTTAGCAGCATTGGTAAGTAAGCGATGGCGATGATCTTGAGTTTGATTTAAAATCTAAAGATAAAGAAAGTTCTTCTGTAAAAGCAGCAAGGAAGTATACCCAATCAAGAACAAAACTTTTAAGCACAACTCTTAGTCCTGGTAATGGTTGACAGGACCCAAGCAAAAGCAAATGACTTTACAGCATACATTGATATAACACATGGGCGCCCATATGTAAAATTGTAAGGGGAGGGGCTCAGATATTTTAACCATGGTTTAGCAGGATATTTTCCCCATGGAAGCTGATTTCAGGACAGATTAGAGTCATTAAAATTTGACATTTTTAATAACTTATTCATTAATGGCTGGAGAAATGTTTTTACATTTTTGAAAAGAAAAAAGTACTAAAAGGAAGAAAGTTCTAATTTCTAAGGCGGGCTCGAGCCCCCCTTGCCCCCCCTATATGGGCGCCCTTGATATAACATAACACTCCAGGGTCCCCTGTACATATTACTAGGCATAGTTTAACCGGTTGGATGCGGCAGAGTTTTTTTTTTACCAGGGTCAAGCAACACCTGATTCAGCACCCCCAGAGGTAAGCACACATTGATACGCAGTGCATATCTTCATATGAAAGGCATAGTAAAACTTATGAATTACCGGAAATTTTCTTTCAAAAATATTTTAAAAATCAAGCATACTGAACCTTTAGTTTCAACAAGGTTTTGAATTAGTCTGTTGAAAGTTTTTTTTTTACAAAGAATGACTACATTAAAAATTTATATATTAGAGTAGTGCAAGTGTTTTTCTTTTCTTTTTTTTTCATTAAAAATATCATGTAATTTATAAATGTGGCTGTGTTTTTAAATACATTTTGCACTAGCAGTTGTGTGATCATTGTGACTATTTTGTTTTTCATTTGCTTTTAGAGAACAAAGTTTTTTTTTTTTTTTGGTCTAGCTAGAAAAACCTATGTTGCTTTTGATGGTTTCTTGACTTAAATGCTCAATTTTCTATTACCAGTCAGTTGTTAAGATCCTTATCTAGAGTCCCTCCCAGAAGCTTCGTGTAAAGTTGTATTTACTTCAAACCAATTTATAGCTAACTGAGAATCTAATGATAAATTTCTTAATGGAATCAGGATCACTCTAATTTTTTTTTCTTTTTCTTTTCTGACTGAATTTTATCTTATCCAAACAACTATTAAATGGTTGTTAACATGGGACAAACGAGTATTTTTGCGATATTTCATGTTAAGCAATTTTGTATTAACGAGGTTCAACAGTATAATGACTTGATGCCTGAAAAAACACGAAACTGTTTCCTTTTCTTTTTTTTAAAAACATTTTTCTATAAATATTTTCTTCAGATAGTCGACATAAAACTAAACTAAACTGGCATAGAGACACATCAAGATCACGTACATGGCTCAAATCTTCCAACCTAGTCTTTACACCAACCAACATATTTTCTCTTTCATCATATGTTTCAGGACAAGGATACAAAGTAGCATGAAAACTGCAATAGAAGAAATATAACTATAATAACAATTATATGTCATTAATAAAGTCCGGAATATATGCACAATAAAAACATCAAAATATGATTGCAAATATACACTAAAAATTCCTATAGTAAATATTAATTTTCTTTAAAAATAGCGCTAAAATGTTCTGAAAATTCTTTATTCATGCAAATGAAAGTTTTCACAGATGAATGAAGACAGAAATGGCGTTTCTATTCTTGTATTTTTTATATTTTTAGAAGCAATATACACAAAAAATAGTATGCACAAAAAATCGGGTGACCTGAGAAAAATCCACAGGTCACCTAATTTTTTGTTCCTTTTAAAGAGTTAAATAGATTTTTTTAGTTTTTCTTTTATGAAAAACAAATATATAAGTGAGTGAAAAATGCAGTAATACTCAGTTATTTTGAAAATTTGAAGTTTTTATGCAGTTACATGCATTAAAGTCAAATGAAGCAAAAATGAGCAATTGCATATGCACATGTTCATTTCTTTGCACATATAATATGGGCTCTAGTAGTCGTCAATGAGCATTACAAAAAAAAAAGCAACTTACCCATCACATATTTTTTTGACACGACTCTTTAAATGATCACCTTGGAAAAATAGAACAAATACAACTTTGTGCAATTTTTCACCCTATAAAGAAACAAGTTTGAAATTTTCTCCTGATTTACAACTGACAAGAAAATAACGTATCCCCAGAGTGAAAAGATACATACTGTAACCGGATCTTCTATCACAGTATCCATATCTGCTCTCCTTAAGAAAACATTTCCCCGACAGACCCGCCACAACATCATTTCAAATCCTAAAATGCGTTCTCTAAGGATCACACCAGCCACAAACCTTTAAAATAAGTTTACATATGTGAACCACATTTTTATAAAGGTAGAATTCAATGATACATTAACTGTTATTATTGGTTTTTTTTTTTTTTTTTTTGAGCAATCACGATTGCTTATTGTTCTCATTTGACTGTTTTTGTCGTCCTATCATTTTATTTTCCCTCCGCCACCCTCCGCACCATCACCGTCGACCGGCTCCTCACGATGCTGCTCCTCTAGCGAAAACCGTCTCCAGGTTGCATCCATGTCCTACACACACGCGCATACATACACAACTACACACACACGCATACATGCAGACACACATACACAAACACATACACACGCATACATACAGACACCCACACACACATACACATACACATACACACACGCATACAGACACCTACACATACATACACTCAAAAATATACACATACACATACGCACAACTACCCACACATTCATGCCTGCACATAGACACGAACACATATGCCTACGCACACATACACATACCCCCCCCCCCACACATTAACACTCATACCTGCACACAGACATAAACACACATGCCTACACACGCATACATATGCCCCCTACACACAAACACACATACCTCCCCCCCCACACACACACACTCGTGATTGTGGAGAACATAATTTGAATTTCAGATGTCAAAATTCAAATTAATTTTTAATTTTTTTTTAAGTTCATCCTATTTGATAATTATACTGTTTGCGGAAATTTTTCCCCCTTTGACTCTTTTCTTTTCTTTGTACAGCTAGCAGAAGATAATCAAGGATTTTAATTGTATTAATGGAGTGTTGTGTTTAATTCATTCAGGGCTTTCAGATTTGCCATTAGGGAAATTCAACAATTATTTTGATGGGAAATTTAACAGCGTTTTTTTTTTCTTTCTCTAATTGAAGCCTAGTTGTTGAACGTGAGTCACCTGAAATAACTTTTATTTTTGAGGTAGACCGTGTAAATTAGAGTGACGCAGCTACTTTAGAATAAATTAAAAATAAATTAAGTAAGGACAATTTTTGATATAAAATACTAAGCAGGGTCAGGTTTTGGACTGTCCAAAACTGGTTTAGGACAGGACAGGTGGTTTTTACCGTCCTAAACTGTCTTAAACTGACCAAAAGTATGCTAAAGCTAAAGGGGTGTAATCTAGTCAATTTATTTTTACTGCAATATTCATAAGGCATAAATATATATATTAATGAGGTTTAATTAATGAGTATTTGATGATATTTTTCTCCAAAATGTTCAATTAAAAATTATTTTACTTAACCCATTCATGCCGGTTGGTACAAAAATATACCAACCGGAAAAAATATATTTCATCCTTACATGATGATATTACCAAAACAGCTGTGCATTTTACATAGTAAATAATCACAGAAAGGGAAAAAAATCTGTTTACTGTATCTTTGTTAAAAACGGGCGTATTAGTAGGCTTAAAACTTGAATAAATGATAATTCCAACAGCATTCCTCTTCCGTCAAAAACTAAAATGCAAGAATTGCATGTATTTTAGTAATTTAAAGAGGCTTTTAAAGTTGTATCGTAATTGTAAGTGTATTTTATTTAAATATACTTTTAAAAAGTTCTTATCTTTGTTTCGTGTTGTAAATTCCCTTTTACTTTCAATGGTAGTAAATTGTACCAACCGGCAAATATGTAGTCAGTCTTGCTTCGGACAAATGAAGTGTTTGATCTAAAATTTGTACAATTAAGTGATATTTTTAAAGAGTTTAAGTATTTTAGTATTGTTGTTAATTTATTATGGACATCATAGACGAAAAAAGCTGATAAGAGGAAATTCGATTCGATTTGGGTCTAAGCTGTGGGTGTTATTCTCATCATACGGACTTATATTTCTTTCGGAACCACATTGCGGCACCTAGACAAATTGGTATAGGCTGACGTTTCACTTGGATTTTTGGAAAAATAATAAGTACCTAAGTACAAGAGGAAATGCATCTGATTATGGGCAATTTTTTACTTGTATACCTGTGCTAAATGAACATTCTAAAAGGGGTATTCTTTCAACTTATGCATTGAAAGAGGAATCCAATTGGATGCTCCATTGGGTTCAAGAAATGAAATGAAGAAACACACACACACACAATCAACTAAGAATAACATGTGATAATGCTGTAATGAAGATGATGTTGTAAAATGGAACGTCAGAACTGCAGCAGCAATTACAAGCAATAAAGTAATAAGGACATGATGTGAATCGGGCAGTAAATACGATGCTTTTGAGAAAAATAATTTAATTATTCCAATGTCATAGTTATTGAAACACATAGCAAGTGCATTTGTTGGATAGATCTTTTTGATCTGTAGAAGAATACAGTATTAGAAATTGTCACAAAAAAAATGTGCTGGTCACTTTTTTTTGCGGCAATTTGTGCAAAGTGCTGTAAAAGAATGGCAAATATTCCAGACTTTTTGAAAAGACGATTCACTATTCATCCCGAGAAGTTTCTGATGCATAAATATTCAGTTTAATTATTTTCGAAATTTTACTACATTTTTTAGCATCAATTTTTTTAAATTTCATATTTCATAAAATTTTATTTTACAAAATGAACACATTTCTTTTTTCTTTTGAAATAAATGAAATTTTAATTAGAAAACTCTTTTATGTAAGTGTAAGTAATATTTTACAATTATAAATATTTATAATCGATAATCAATGCAATTATTGCAATCAAACAATAAATGTAAAATTTGCAAAAAAATGTGCACAGACCATACAAAAGCCGGTTGGTAGAAAAATCTACCATAAAAATAAAAATAGAAAATTCAACGGGAAAAATTAAATTTGTATATGATGCACTTACTAGACATAAAATAAATAAATACTAATAAAATTGTCAAAGTTTATTTTCAAAACCGGCATTAATGGGTTAAAAAAAGTTGCCAATAACTCTATTACATAAAAACTTCATTATGTAACAGTTGGTAGAGTTATGAAAGGAAATTCACAACACTATCAAGACAACTAATTTCAGTTCCATTTAAGACTCAAAGGCATTGATTAAATGTGCAATATTTTGGTAAAAAAAAAAAAAGCTTTATTTTTTAATGGTTTTTGCAAATAAATTGTATATGATGTTTTTTAAAAAAAAAATATTTTTTAAATCATAGGTCAAAGAACAAGAAATTAATGATTAAACACTGATGTTTTAAACTTGCGCTATTCTTTTTTTAGTTCATATTTTTAATAGATTACATTCTGTAACTACAAAGAAATTGTAATTTATTGCATTTAAGTCAATTATTGCACTATATTTTGAACATTTTCTTTTGTACACACATAGGTGGATTTAGGACTGAGTTCCTGGGGGGGCAGGATTTTTTTTTTTTGAGCAACATTTTTATAGCCCCCCCCCCACTCCCATGTTTTTGTCTATGCTTTACTTTTTCGTGTTGTTTTTATTAATGTGTGTTTTCATGTTGTCCTTTTTGAATTGACCTTAAGAGAGGGGGCTGATATCAAGAGAGTGACACAGGGCTCCCTTTTAAGTGGGAAATAGAATATCTCTAATTTTAGGGGTCCCGGTGGTTTCTCCCCCGGAAGAAATTTTGTAAAATGGATATAAAATTCTGCATTTTGAAGCCTTATAAAGGTTAATGGGACAGACAAAGAAAGTGATAACTAGATTATACAGTTGTACAGTATTGTTCAAACTTTGTAAGAAACAGCCATTTTGAGTTTGAAAGAAAAAATAAACTATAGATTTCTCATAAGAACAACCTTTTTTTAATTATACGAAGTGCAGAAACCGAAAAGGAATAGAGGTAGTGTATGATTTTTTTTTCGGGCTAAACAGATTAACAATGCAGTAGAAGTAAGACAAACGCAATCAATGCTAAAGAATTTCAAAAATTCTGCATGAGGGATTGAATATATAGCAAGATATGAAACATGTGAGTCACAAAAATTTATTTCGAATAATATGTTACAAACGCAAGAACCATGATTTTTACATTTTTAATGCAGGATGTGGCAAGGAGCTGAATTTGGCAAATTTTGGCATTCCTCTTCCTCTACCATTTGTTAGAAATTTTAAAATTTAAGATTTGTAGCCACATGTTCCCAAACATTCAAAGTGTTCAAGCACTTGAAAATAAAATTAGTTTTTTCAACCAATTTTCATTTTTTAAGGAACGAATCATGCAATTTTTTTGGGAGTTAGGGACCCACTTCAAAGCATGGGCCCTAAGCAATAGCTTGTTTATCTTATAGGCAAATTCAGCCCTGTTTGTAATTCACTCTTACCTGCAGATTTTTGCTTGATTTTCTTTTAATTTTTACAAAAATTCCTCAGTTTTCACAATTAAAGGATCTTACCAAAGGATTTTACCAATCTTTGTTAGGGTTTTTATAGATTTTTATAAAATTTTACACAAATTTTTCAAAACTTTTATCGACTCAATTATTTAGGTTTCAATAATGACAAGGACTGACTCACTTAGACTTAGATGATTATGACTTACCTTACTTTTTAAACAGTATTTATAAAGTAAGTAAAATAGTACTTTCCCAGTAAGTAAAAAGATTCAATTAATCAGAATACTCAGATAACTGAAATTTATTCAGTTTGTGTTAGAATTAAATTTCTCTCTCTCTCTTTAAAAGGCGGGGGGGGGGGAACTATTTTTTAGAATCTCTCAAAAAGCCAATTAATCTACTAAGAACATAAATATTATGCACAAATCCGCTTTAAATGTGGACACAAATCATAACGAGTAGATCGTTCTGTTAGCGCGAATGGGGGGGGGGGGTCCTCCCCATTTGCTTTAGGTTCTAATTTGTTAAAATAATCGTCAACTATTATTGAGTGTTGCAGCTTAATGTATAGCTTGTTTAGCCTATATTTTCATACACTTGCCCAAATGGTTTTCAGTCCAAAATAGTGAATTTAGACACATTTTCAGCACCCCAGTGACAGCTGCACTATTTGTATTTAATGTTAGTTTTTTTTTTTTTTTTGTCCTTTTCTTTTCTCTCATCAGAAAAGGACATTTGCTATTCTCTTCATTTTCGCTGAACTATTCAAAAAAGAAAAAAGTCATGTTTTTTTTGTTTTCAGATTTTGGAAGATGTGTTGTTACTATATAAAGTCCTCTCAAAACTGGGGGGTATTGCCCTTATGCCCCCCCCCCTATAAATCCACCCATGCTCTTCTAAACTATTCAAAAAAGAAAAAATAATGATTTTTTTTTATTTTTGGAAAATGTGTTATTACTTCATAAAGTTCTCTTAAAACCGGGGGGGCATTGCCCCCCTCTACCCCCCATAAATCCGCCCATGTGTACACATGCATAACTGTCAAAAATTTTGGTTTATGAGGGGGGGGAGGAACTCATGCATACATATTTAAATTTTTAATGAAGAATTTAATTTCTATGTAACTAGATTAAAATCAGTTGTTTCAATAAGTTACAAATTGAACATTTACATTGAACAAATTCATTAAATATTTTATGAAAAAGCAACATAATTTTGGACACTTTCGGACAGTTTTGGACACAAGGGTTTTTAACGGGACGATAAAAACCTTGCAACACTGCTTTTATTTGCACATATGCATAAACATAGGGAAATTTGGTTACTATCACAGAAAAAATAATAATAATAAAATAAACTCAGGCATACAAATTGAAATTTAATCAATAATTCAACTTCTATGTAATTAGATTAAAATAAATAAGTTGAATGTTGACATTGAATAAATGTTCAATGTAAAACATTACTTTGATACATTTTATTCTGTTTGTGATGTTATCTCACAAAATACAATTTCTCTCTCTCTCTATATATATATATATATACAGGGGCGGACTGGTCAGGTCGGCTAGTCGGGGATCCCCGAATGGGCCAACCGCCGAGTGGGCCACTTTAAGCAATTTTTTATTGAACTTAATACATTTAATTCACATCTAACATTATTTAAAGCGTAATAATAGAAGAAAAAATGAAATTTGTTCACTCTATGGGAAAAAAGTGTTTGGAAGCAGGCTTATTTTTCTCCCATCCTTAGCCAGGGGCCAAAGTAAATAGCCGAAGTCCACAGGTGCGAATGCTTTCCTCTCTTTGTCAACTTTTTCTCTAGTTTTTAGAGCTCTGGGGTCCATGACTTCCACATTGAGGAAACGGGAGGGGGAGAAATTAGGGTCCAACGCGACCTGAAAAAGGGCCCGGGATGAAAAAAGAACTTTCAAAATCTTATATTAGTGTGTCTATTAACAACAATTGGCCTGCACCACTAGACAAAGCGGCCCCGGCCCTGCTACAAATGTGTGGACCCTGCTATAAATGAGTGGGCCATGCTTTGGGGTGTGGGGGGATACATAAGCAGCGGCATGCACAAGGATGGGGACTATGATGCAGGAATGAGTTAAGTCCAAACTTGTCCTTTTAAAAAAATTCATTTTTGCGTGTGGAGAATTGGTTGTTCCGATTGGTGCAACAACGGGTCACAAATGTAAGAATAGACCTCTGCTTTCTAGTAAATAATGTGGGAAAGAAATTAGACTTTCGATCAGACACTAATGTTATTTATTGATCTTACCAAAAATGAGTGAGTCGGGACTTACCTGGTGCTTGGTTTTTGCATCAAGGTCCAAGAAGGAAATTGTGTATTACAGATTTAAGGTGGTCCGGGATACATTTTGAAAAAAAAAATGGTATTAAACAATTTAGAGTTTTGAAATTTTTTGCACTAATTCACCATCAGTTTGATTCGCAAAATCATAACATAAATATTTAAAAAAATATTTAAATTTTAGTTATTGTTTTCTAAAAAAATGAGGTTGTTTAAATTGCTAAAACTCAAAATATTCTTGGTCAATTTTCAAATTTTTTTCAAAAACTACGCACAAATATCTAAGTTTTAAATTTTATTCACGATTTAAAAAATCTTAATTCAATAAAAATAGAAAATATTTCAAGAAAAATTTTAAAAAATTCAAAGATACTTAAAAAAAAAAAAGAACATATTTTTTGAATTAATGGTTTTTTTCAAATTCACCGTATAAAAATCAAAGTAAACTGTTTGAAAAAGATATGCTCCAAATTTCATTGCTTTATCTTTATCAGTTCTTGACTTATAAGAGTTTGAATGCCAAAAATCGGGAAAAACTGCATCATGAAGAGAAACGCGTTTGAAGTTTTAAAGTTAAATATATTAGTTAAAAGAATGCAACAAAAATTATTATATCTTTCGTTCTAATTAAGATAGAAACAAGATTCAGACGTCTTTTTAAGCAGAAAAAGACGGAGAAGTTTTTTTAAATGATCAAAAAAAAAAAAAAAAAAAAAGACATTTTGTTTCTCGGACCCCTGTAATTATCGAAAAATTGCCAAACAAAGTCTTTGAAGCTTAGTCCTTTCCCTTTAAGTCACTAAAGATAGCTTAGAATTTCACTTATAGAAATTTCCATGGGAGAGCTTCGTAACGCTTTTATTTGCATTATAGCCAAAAATTGATTTCAGTTTCAGAAAAAAATGCCCAGAGAGAACTAGTGTTTCTTTCAGACCAAAAAAAGGCAGTGCACTTTCAGATAAAAGGGAGAAAAGGGTAGAGAAGTTTTGTTGGATAAAAAAGGTGCTTCTTTTACTTTTTGGTATACTAGGTACATACAAAGTTCAAGTGTTTTCAATAGTAATTATTTTTAAAATATTAAAAAGTTTTTTAATGTTTGGTTTCAAGGGAATACAAAAAACATTTAGATATATTCTAATCAGATTCTTGTGGATAAATGATTGAAACGAAAGAATGACGTTTCAAGGACAGGGGCCGAAGGTTAGCTTAAATGCGGAAGGGCACGGTGCCCTTCTAAAAAATCTTGGGGGAACCTTTCTCTTTTCCTTTCAATGTTTCCAAACATATTATAAGAATATATTTTTAAAATTTCAATGTTGGAAATTTTCAAAAGAGAGTCGCCAGATTCCCTATAGTAACGAAATGTAGTTTAAAATTGGGTCAAGTTTACTTCAGTTTTTAAATGTTTCCAAATGAGATCACTGACCTTCCTATTCTCTCAAACGTGACCAAAGTTAGTTTTGGGTTTTTTAATAGTTCAAACCCTAAACCATTTTGTAGAGAGCTCCCTCTGCTGTTCCATAAAATTACATTAATTTTATTAAGGGTAGCGTAAAATTGCTTTTCTGAAACTTCCCATTTCCGAGAATTTCTGGGAAGAGCCCCCGACATTCTATTGTAAACAAAGATAGACTAAAATGAATCTTAATTTTGAAAAAAAAAAAGTTAAGAAAACAAAATTGTGGGGGAACCTCTTGTTTTCCCTCTCCTTGAACGCTACCGAAAATTGTAAAATTGTGTTTTTGACATCAACTTTGAAAATATCGCTTGGAAGGGAACTAGAACCCTGTGTCCCGATTCTTTTCTTAGGCCTATATAGATTAACCAATTTAAAAAAATTTCCGGGGGGGATTTACTTGGCTCCTCATCTTTTTCCTTGTGTCCTTCCTATGTTGTCAGTATGGAAGCTTAAAGATGTGCCTTTTCAGGCTTATAACCGTAAGTATCCTTTCAAGGCACATAAAAAATGTGTCAATGTTAGCTATATTTTACGTTTCATAATTTTCTATTTTAGAACTTTAAATCTTGATTTAGGAACTTAAAGAAAAATAGGAACTAGTGGTATTTTAATGTCTTTCCTCGACTAATTTACAGAAGTGGGCCAAAATATTATTTTGCCGACTGGGCCAAAGTCAGCCAGTCCGCCCCTGTATATATATATATATATATATATATATATATAGTTTTAGACACTTTCCGACAGTTTTGACACGACGGTAAAAACCAGGGTTTTCACCGTAGTTTTTACCGTAGTGTCCAAAACTTTGCCAACTCTGATACTAAGTAATTCTATTTGCTAACATTGGGCAAGAAAAACAATTCATATTCATTTAAAACATTTCTACAACTCAATCTTTTTTTTATTTTTGCTATAACAAAAAAGGAAGAAAAAAACTCAATAGATAATGTACCTGGTTATTAATTTAAATAACACAAAGAAATACACACACACACACAAGGGAGAGTGGATCAAAGTAAAATTTTCTGAAGAAAGTGAGTAATTTTTGGAAACCAAGGGGAAGCTTGCCCCCTCCAACCTTCTAAAAACTCTTAAAATATGTATACAAAAATAATTGGAAAAAAACATTTTAAAAGTTTTTTAAAACAAGTTTCCACTTTTAGAACATTTTTTCAGCCCAAAATTGTTGAAAACAGAATTCCAAAATTTTTGGAAATTTTAAAGCACAAACACCTTTGTACACATTTCAGATGATAATATATCGAAATATTAAAACATGGCAGACGAGGAGAGAAAAAAAAAGGAGGTAGAAAAGTGTTCCCAAAAACTTTGAGCAAGCAATCCATTATTATGGACTTTTTCAAAAATAATGAGCTGAAAAAAGGTGCCAAAACAAAGATTTTATAGCTCAAGTCGTAAGTCACATTTTTATAATTTTCATATGGACTTACAAACTTAAATGTTATACTATTTTGGTGCTTACTTATTTCAAAAACTTTTATCGATAACAATAGTAACTTCCTTTATTTGGTATTGATCTATTATTTTTATGTTTTAAGACAAATGGTGTGAATTTAGTAAAATATAGAAAATTTCCGTACTCAATCAAATAATGTTCCTAGTAAGCAGCGGCATTCGATTAAGCAGGACTGACAGTATTTCAAAAACTAACTTCTGTAGATACAGCCTTTTGCCACTGCAGGAGATCAATGGGATAAAATTCAAATGATAAACTATGCCCATTGATTCTTTAAGAGTTGTAGTGCTAATTATCAGCTTTTTGTTTTGTTTTGTTTAAATGATATGCTATAAATAGAAAACAGTCCCTATTTGCACATGTATTTATTAGTTTTAAGTTACAAAAAAAAATCTGGAAAAATACAGTTCCGGAAACATGACAAAGCTCAAAGTGAGGGTTTGTATAGTTTTATATTGAACCTATGATGTATTGAACCTGTGTTATTTTGAAACTTATTCAAGTATCTAAAAAATCTAAATGTAGTGAAGCACCATTTATACATTTTTCTCATACGTTTTTTAAATTAGTCCCTGTAGAGTCCAAAAACATATTAACGTATACCTATTGCACATTTTTTTATTAATACTTTTTTCATGCAGTCCCTTCAAAAATGTATAAAGCAGTGCTTCACTGAACTTCCTGATCAAAAATAAAATTAATTGGGAAGTGAGGGGGAAGCATTCTTTAAAAATGAAACCATACCCATGCTGCGACGGCATATCAGGCGATACTTCATTTCCAACCAAAGTTGCACTATCCATAGTATCCACATGATTTACTTCTTGCTTTAAAAGAAAGAGAAAAAAGGTTTTCTTAACATAAAACATCTCAACAAACTTATACAAATACAAAAGTGACGACCAGCAACAGGCTCTGGGTCCAGCTAGATTGGTCCCTGTCAATTTACAATTCCCAGTGAAGATCAATGGCTCTCATCAAACTACCTACTCCCTTGCTCATTACCACCTCTTCCGGTAAGCTGTTCCAAGGTTCCACTACCCTGCTAAAATAATAACTTTTCCTAATATCCATGTTAGTCTGAGATTTAAATAGCTTAAAACAATGACCCCTTGTCCTGTTTTCAGTGCTAAACTTCAGCCCCGTAACATCTTCCATTTTAATAAATTTAAACAGCTGAATCATGTCCCCTCGGTCTCTTCTTTGCTCAAGACTACATTTTTAGCCTTCTAAGCCTGGAATCATAGTCTAAGTGAGAAAGTCCATTTATTAGCCTTGTAGCCCGCCTTTGAACCCTTTCCAATAAATTTATATCTTTCTTAAGATAAGGAGACCAAAACTGAACAGCATACTCCAAATGACGTCTTACCAAACTTTTATGTAAGGGCAGAAGAACTTCTTTAGATTTGGTATTTTACTTCTACATCAGAGTAGGGGTTCCCAGTTTTTTTCAGTTTGCAGCACCCTTTGAAGAATTAGAATTTTTTCATGGCACCCTTCCATCTCTATTATATATACATTACATTGATACCATGGACAATTTATGGCACAGTGTGTGTCCCTCTGTGGCACCCTAAGGTGCCACAGCCCCCATCTTGTTTGCAAACTGAAACATTTCAATTTCTTTTCGAACATTTTGTTTTGATAAACTTTTCTTATCAGTTACAACTGATCATGTCATATTTCCATAAATCTGTTAGTAAAAATAGTAAAATTAAATCTTTATCTTATACCTTTAAATGAGCAATTCTTGTGGGTATATATATATATTTCTTATCTCGGAAACGGCTCTAACGATTTGGATGAAATTTTGGATTTAATTGTAGTTTTGCATTCTAAGTTCATCTACATCAGTGTTTTTTCTGTAAAGATGTGATTTTTTACAAAAAAGTTTTTTAATATAAAGTCAAATTAAGTTAAACCTTGAAGCAAACCGTGAGTTGACGCATCAGGCAGACGATTTGCAACCATAACAATGAAAATTTGTCTCTCCTCGCTTTAAAATTTTATGCTTGCTCAGGGTTGCCAGGCTTGGCTGATATTGGCCACTTTGGCTAATTTCAAACACACTTGGCTGAAAACAAATTCAAAAGCAGTATGTAAGTCGATGTAAGGCTTTTTTTCTTTTTTAAGTGAAACTATTGCTTGACCATCCTATTTTATATTTTATTTATTTATTTTCTTTTTACACTTCAAATAGTTTAACATGTTTTTTAAATCACGCATCTTAATTTTATTTCGAAGAAGTGTATGTCTTGAGATTGTTTATGTTTTGTTAAGACAGTTGTTATCATTTGTTGGAATGGTTTGTGGATCATCAGTTTTGATGGATATTATGCTGTATGTAGCATTTTTTGGCGTAAAAACTAAAAGTACTTATTCAAAAAGAAAATCTCGATTGGGATAAAATCGTGAAACGCATCATAGTATGAAAGGAAGTATTTGGTTAAAAATCGATTTCACCGTAGCAAAACTAAGGTCAAAATATTCTAATTACTGACAAGAAAATTGTATAGTGGAAACAAATGTAATAGATAGTTTAAAGCAAAATGTTGATTTAATTGCATTCAGAATCTTCTCTGTTTGGTACTTTAGTGTTATAAGAAGGTCCAGTGCTTAATATTTCGTTAACATGAAGCTTTTCAAGTATATTTGGAAAAGTATTGAACCTTAAAAAAACATAATTTGAAAAAAAATCATTCTTTTAAAGCCGAGCGAGGCTCGCTCGTCCAGGTACTGAACTATTATTTATGAAAGGGACTATTCAGACTTCACAAATCAAAAATCAGTTAAGCACTTTTTTCCTTCCTGAAGAAAATCACAAAATACACAGTGGCACTCATGAGTCATTTAAATGGCAGTTCACAAAATGAGTCTTGAATATTAAATATGCAGGTAGGACGTTACACAAGTTACTTATTTTGAAATTATATATGTTATTTACTTTTGGAGAAAACAAAACAATAACATTTTCATTAAAAAGGCATGTTATTTATCAAGAATTTTTCACTTGAGAGAATACTTAGGGTGTTTAGTCTGTCATCGTTTTGTTAATGAGTCTTAATAATAGCGTTTTAATGACTTTTTGCAAATTAAAATTAAAATTTAAAAAGAAGACAGTACATGCATTCTAAAACTCGCTGCATTAACCACATTAGTTTACTATCCATTAACCTAATTTTGTTACAGCACATCTGAGAAAATATCTTGTAAGCATGTGATCCACATGCAGACAAAAACTGATAAAATTAAGTTAATATACTACAAAATGTTATACTCATACACTGTTCATATTAATCAGTTCAGTATTCTATTACACAAACAAATTTAGCTTCAAGCAAATCTCCAAAAACCTGTTTAAAAATAGATTTTTGTGAAAATTGCAATGTTTATAAAATTTTGTCAATGGACTGATTTTATTTTTCAAAAGTTTATCAATTTCGCAAGCAATATTTGTGTGAAGATACCCATAAACAACTTTTAACTGAATGTATTGGGCCCTGCATGTAAGCCTAAAAATTTGGTTAAAAAGTCAGCTTGAGTGACAAATTAAAAACAGCCAAAATGAGTAATTTTAATGTGTAATGTTTAAAAGTTGATGTGCATGGATCTGTGTTAGTTTTACAGATTTTTGTAATCTGTTAAAAACATCGAAAATAGCATTAAACACATGCTATATTTTTAGTTTTTTTTTAGGTTTGACAAACATTTAGCATGAAAAATATGCAAATAAAACCATAACTTGTACAAAATTAGCTATCTTCTGTACAATCGTATGACCAAATTAAAACTGCTGCATTTTACAGAAGAAATATCCCAATAAACCAACAACTGAAATGAGAGCAATTAATTGCATATATTTATCAATCATGTGTCTACAGACAGATGAAATACTTACAGCCGATAGAAAAAGATGAGCTTGAGTTAAAACATTTTTTAGCTCAGTTAACTCAAAATGTGTCTTCTTCAATGCATCTGAATTCGAGCAAACTTCTTTCAATTCATTTTCTAATTTTTCAAATGTTGTCTGGAAAGAAAAGTATCTTTTTTATTTAAAAAAATTAAAAGCTAATACATTAATTTAAATGCAATTTTAACACAAAAATTGCATTAAGAATTTGACAAGCCAACAGTTCAACAAATAAACTACTACCTACTCAAGTTAAACTCAATGGTTCAAAAATGTGGACAAAAACTTGAACTTACCACTTATTACAATATTTGAAGAAAAAAAAATTCATAAAAAAATCAAGTTTTACCTTAAATAAAAATACAAGCTGCTTCAAAGCATCTAAATTTTACAAGTGGATAAATATTTACAAAGATGGCTCAGCTGAGTGAACCTCTAGAAGAGCACTCTGTGGTGTTTTCTCCAGGTTTTTACAACTAAAAATCTTTGAGTTTAAACTCGGACAATATCATTTCACCTGGTTCTTCAAAAGAAAGCACATATGAGAAATCTGTACTGTTCATTGACTGTCATGTTGAAATCCATACTATTAATCCCGTATGCTGCTTCCTACCACCATTGAATTACAATGCAAAATCATCCTAATACAAATAATATAAAATGATCAAGTAACCCGGGAGTTTCAACAATGAAACTCGCACCACGGCATGAGAATTTGATACGTTTTGGTAATGTTTAACATGCAGGGAAAGGCTTCATTTTGAAAAGGCTGAACTCGATCCAGTCACTTAACTGTTTTACTGGTAAGGTGTCATTTCAGGAGAATAAAGAAACGAAAAAATGGTCCACAATGAACACTGTCTACTGGAGTTCAGGATTAATCCATTGGAGTTAGGGTTGCAATTTCAACTATCAAAATATCACTGAACAGGCATTGGCTTCGTTCAAATGTCGAAGCAATTTTCACCCGTCATAACTTGATGGGTGATTTTCTAGTTATTAATACTCTCCTAACTTCAGGTAAAGTGATTATTATGCAAAAAATTCCTAGCCATTATGGTCTTTGGGGTAATGAAATCGCAGACAATCTTGCAAAAAGAGGCTTTTCTCTTGACACCTCCTGCGTCTCCTGTCCCCTGATAACTTAAGAAACATCAAAGTTTAGCTCAAGCAAAAAATTCGTGAGTACCATGCATTTTCAACAGAGAAAACAGAAAAGTCTTCACACATTTTGGGAGAGCCTTTTCATCTTGTCTTCCCAGAGACCACCCTAAAGCCATTGATCTCTTTCTTTTTACAAGACGTTTACATTTAGATTTGTAGACTCTTTTAGCTGCATTTTGTGTGATACGGGAGTTGACTCAGAAAGTGAGCACCTCTGAAACTGCTATGGTCTTCAGGATGTGCATAATTCTTCTTTTTGTATGACAATCTCCCCTCCTGAAGATACTTCATATTTATATTGGGCTGCAAGACTTCTTATGCTCAAAAGAGCTACAGTAGAAGACCGTTATAATGCACACCTTGGGACCACAGCTTTTGCGTTATACAGATCATTTCACAAATTTTGAAACTAACATTCAGAATCTATCTATATATTAGCACTTCAGAATGAGTTTTATCTGCAATGAGTGTTAAAGCACCATTATTACAATTAGTTATTCACAAATAAATATGTTTCACAATCAAAATCCTGCACTTCTGCTAGCTTCATGGTTTGCATAACAGCTGCATTTTCAAGAGCCATCTGGTATTTTCTGTTTATTAAGATTACTAATTCTAAATTTAAAACCTTTGAATTAAGATGGAAAGATGAAAAACTGTTTCAAAACTCAATTTGCCTAACAATTTTTATTTTTGCAAAGCAAAACAGGGATTTTTTAAGCTTAAAAACCTATTGTTTACTTCTGAAAAGTTGTGCGGTTTATAGAGAATTGCGTTATACAGGTCGGCGTTATAATGGTCTTCTACTGTAATAATTTATCTTTTTTCTTTCATTGTTGAAGGATGATACAAAAAAAAAATGACAGATACAGTAAAATTCCTCTAATGCGGACACTTACGGGGACAATTTTTTTTTGTCCACAATAGAGAGGTGTCTGCAGGACAGGGGTTTAATAATGTTATTTGCATTGGAACTGGGGAATTAAAAATTGTCCACATAAGAGGGGTGTCCGTTAGGAGGGGTTTTACTGTACTGGTCCAGCAATTATATGATAGCCAATAGTTGGCTTTTTCTGTACAATTGCCAAAACATTTCACCAAAATGCTTCCAAGTAAAAATTTCAGCATGAAAGCTATAAATTTCTACAGGAACACCTTTTCAGAAATGTACACATTGCTTTAATCGAGTACATTAGCTTTTCTTTTATCTTCAGAAAGTAGATAACTTAAAAGTTTAAACATCTTTCTCAAAACTGGATTTTATTGGGATGTAATTTTTTATTTTAGCACAACAACTAAATTTCAAACTCAATTTTTGAGATAATTAAAAAAAGTATTTTGAAATTTCTGTACCTCAGAGTCGGACAAACGTAGTCCAAAAATAGCAATTATCTACTTGTTAGCAGGGTTGGGTTTTGGACTGTCCAAAACTGGTTTAGGACAGGACAGGAGGTTTTTACTGTCCAAAAGTGTCTAAAATTGTCTAAAAGTGTCCGAAACTGTCTTAAACTGTCCAAAACTATGATAAAGCTAAAGGGGTTATAATCTAATCAATTTGTATTTACTGCAATATTCGTAATGCATAAATATAGATATTAATGAGGTTTAATTCATGAGTATTTGATAATATTTCTCTCCAAAATATTCATTTAAAAAAAAATTACTTAAAAAAATTGCCAATAACTATTACACAAAAACTTCCTTATGTAACAATTGATAGAGTTATGAAAGGAAATTCACAACACTATTAAGGCAACTAATTTCTGTTCCATTTATAACTCAAAGGAATGTTATTAAATGTGCAATATTTAGGTGCAAAAAAAAAGCTTGATTTTTTTTAATGGTTTTTGCAAATAAGTTTTACATGATGTTTTAACGAAAATACTTTTTTAAATCATATAGATTAAAGAACAAGAAATTGATGATAACACACTTACATTATAAAACTTGTGCTATTCATTTTTTAGTTCATATTTTTAATATAATACATTCTGTAACTAACAAAAAATTGTAATTTATAGCATTTAAGTCAAATATTACACTATATTTGGAACATTCTTTTGCACACGTGCATAAATGTCAAAAAATTTGGTAAATGAAAGAAAAAAAAAACTCCTGCATAAAATTTTTAATGAAGAATTTAATTGCTACAAAACTAATTAATATCAGCTGCATAAATAAGTTATGTATATATTTATACTTGAATGTTTACATTGAATAAATATATTAATAATAATAAAAAAAATTGACACAGTTTGTTTTGTTTTTGATATTTTCTCACAAAATAGTTTTGGATACAAGAGTTTTGAACAGGATGGTAAAAAGCTTGCCAATCCTGCTTTCATTTGCACACAAGCATAAACATAGGGAAATTTGGTTACTATTATCAAAAAAATAAAAATATAATAAACTCATGCATACAAGTTGAAATTTTAATCAAGAATTTAACTTCTATGTTACTAGATTAAAATCAGCTGCATAAATAAGTTGAATGTTCTCATTGAAAAAATGCTCAATGTAAAACATTACTTTGATACATTTTATTCTGTTTTTTAATGGTTTCTCACAAAATACATTTTTCTAAAAATATAGTTTTGGACACTTTCGGACAGTTTTGGACACAAGAATTTTGGACAGGACAGTAAAAACCAGGGTTTTTACCGTGGTTTTTGCCGTAGAGTCCAAAACCTTGCCAACCCTGCTCGTTAGTGCATTGTATATAGGATTCTATTCTACATTGAGTCATATGAACGTGATTCAAAATACATCATAATTATTTAACAGTGTTAAAAGAGCGAAAGTCCTGTCCTATGTATGCACCAGGCAACCATTTTCCCACTCTCCTGTAAGGTAGCGGATATGTGACTTACGTTGGTTTGGCTCTGAGGTACAGATTCATGGCTTGAAAAGAATATATTACCTCTAAATCTATCATTTCTTTTGGCATAGGAGCAATAGGGTTTACATACACGTCTTCCATACGAATTTCATCCTTCAAGATTTCTTTTTCAATGTAAGCTGAAAATTAAAAATAAAAAATAAATGAAAAACGAAAAAATAACAATAGTGAGATTCAAACACATTAGAAGCAAAAAAAAAAGCCCTCAACATTCAAAATTTATTAGCAAAAACTTACTAAGTTTTCTTTCCATTTCATCACATCTTCTTACTTGGTTGATGAACTTCCTTTGGAAGGCACTGATGGAAACATTAATCTGAAAAGTAAAAAAAGTCAGTTTAACTTGTCAACTCAATCTATATTTAGAAGACTTTTAAAAATTGAATGAAAATATGACAGGAGGAGACCCATATATGAATAACTGAACATGGAACATAACACATCTAAAAAGAGAATATTTATCTCTATGATGTTAACTGTCGTTTTTAATTACGATGGTTTAAAAGCAACACTTTATTATGTATTAACAAACTCTGGAGAATGAGTTACTTTTCTCGATTTATTTTGCCAACATTTAAATTTATCAATTTATTTTAATAACTATCAGAAAAATTTACGATACATATCATGAATCTACCCAGAGAGGGGCAAGAAAGGGCAGCTGCTCCCCCTTTTCCAAAATAAATAAATAAATAAATAAAAATACAGTGGACTCTCTCTATTCTGAACATTCAAAGGACCAAACAAAAGTGTTCAGATTATGGAGGTGTTCATTATAGAGGGAGACTGGATAACGCATTTGTATTCGCAGGGACTATCAAAAAGTGTTAAGAATATTGGGGTGCTCACATTAGAGAGTGTTCAGATAAAGGGAATCCACTGTATTTTTAAAAAAAAACTTTAAATTTACAGTTGCTTCTATTTCTGAGTTTATCAATGAGTTCGGCTGTAATAAATTTATCACAGAGTTTGAAAATGTATACATCTTCTTTGGGAGCCCATTGAAAAGGGAAATAGTTGGAGTTTACCATTTAGTTGGGTTAATGCTGATATCCTTTTAAAATTATTGTTTCCAAAATCTTGGAGGGGGGGGGGACTATAGACCAGTCACCTAATTGCCCAAATGATGGACTTGCCCAGGGGGGCCCCAAACTTAAATTTTTGGGAAGGCAGAAACTCTCAATTTATCGAATGGAACTCCAAATTTTGTCGAAAGATGACAACTTTGCTGAATCGTCAGAAAAATTTTGGGAGGTCACAGTGACTCCCCTGGCTCTGCCCCCATGTTGAGCTGAACTCGCCCTTGATATAAATGTACTTCATAAAATTTTCTCATTCAAAAAATTTTTTTTCTTTGATAATGAACAATGTTTTCACACACTTACAGCAAGTATAAAGACAAACAGTACTTAACTCACATCAGAACTAATATGTAACTGGGTAGTGCTCTCAAAAACCACATGATAGCTGTGCAGACCTGAAACTTAAACTGTGCATCTAGAAGGCATCCGGTTGGACAATTGGAGCATTGTCAGATTGATTGTTTGCAGCGTTACCTATCTCATTATTTTCCTAATGCATCTTGTACACACAGCATTGCACATAACATCTCTTAAATTTCTGCCAGACAGCTGAATACTATTTACATTACACAGCCTAGTTACCCATGGACATATTAAGCTTTGTTCCAGCTTGAGATCATTAATGGGAGATGGGGCACATTGGTCCGCTTTTCTACTTTTCATTTTTTTTATCCCTATCACAAAAAACTTAGCAAACAAATGAACATTATGATTTTCCACCATGAGTTTCATTAAACATTTCTCACCATTTTAGATTTTTTTTTTAATGTTCATTTTATTGCATTTTTATTTCCTGTTACAAAAAAGGAAGTACTGTATTCGCAAAAACATTTTCACTCAAAAATCGACCTTAATTTCCATTTTGCTTGCCCTTGAATGAATATTGAGTTTTTTTTTCCAACCAGACCACATGTGGATATATGCTAAGGTTTCTATTCCTATGCTGAATTCAGTCCCGCTGGATTTCAGAATTCTTCAGAAGGAGCCATTCCCGCAAGATCCCGGGGGATTGACTTCATTCTTCTAAAAATTAAATTTTTATGTCAAAGAGAAATAGTTGTGCTTTTATTACTTGAATTTATAGTCTTCTTGAAACACGTACAGCAATTGCAAAGCACTATAAAGTCAGATTCTAATTAGTAATTATCGTTAGTAATCTCGTATGGGATGGTAAATTAGCTCTAAAAATAATGTGCTTGAAGAAAACACATGCTGTGGCTCCACTACAATTGGTTTTACTAAAACTAAATAATTGTGGACATATAGAAAAGATCCGGGTACAGATGTGATATACCCCCCCCCCCCCATTTGGCGACATTCGATTTTTTTGCACAAAAAATATTTTTCTCGCCAATGAGGTGATAATTTTTTATGCAAGGCATCCCTGGTCAAACTAACCTGTGTTTAGCAACCCGAAGGCAATCTTACAGATCTGTTCAAACTTGTTTACTTGGGTTGTTTTGGTTTCACGCAACAGAGATACGTGGTGTTGTTTCGTGCAATATACCTTACAGGAATGCTTATTTTGTGTTAGTTTAAATTCAGTAGTTGTGTTTTGAAGTAAAAACATTAGAAAATGCCAGTTTCTTCAAACTTGAAGGTTAATTAAAAGTTAACTCCAACGTGGTGTGTATCTGTAACATGCCATTGTCATATGATGTATTGTTTTAGACTGAGTGTGAATATTTATACCATATAAAAAGGTAAGTTCTTTATTTTAGAATTCAAAAAAAACCTCTCACTTCCAAAATTCTTTGTTTTTACAAATCCTTGAGGGGTTCTTGTAGTTTTTAACTTTATTTTTACTGTATGTAAATTAATTTTACAGAAATAGTACGGTTATTTTGTTCTAAAAGTTAATTCTTATCGATGCCACAAATTATTTAGACATTCTATTAACGTGCCTCCTTTAGGTACTGAATTTTATGTTAACAATTGAAAGTTCTTTCATTTGTACTCTTAAAAATTCTGAATTTTATTAATAAATCTGCACAATAATGGTGCATATTTAACACTTAAAACTGTGTCATTATTGTACACTGAACGGAAGGAGTCACCCTTGGGTGTCTCCATGAAAATATACATAACTGTGACCATACTCCGACTGTAATGTATATTAACAGTCGGAGGGATAACGGACCGAGCGGAGCGAGGTCCTGGCGAGCCAGAGGTCTCATAGTACTTTCGTAATGAGACCGAGGCAGGGCCGGCGAGCCGAGGTCTCATTACGAAAGTACTATGAGACCGAGGGCTCGTATCCCGGAGAAATGATGAAAAAAAAATTAATGCATTAATTTCGACTTGTAATTAATACAATAATTTATTTCATTGTATTTTAATATGTTTACAAAAAACCCCGGCCCTGTACATTTTTGAAGCAAATATTCGTGATGTTTTTTGTTGTGCTTTTATGTTGTTTTTATATATATTGTGTTCTGAAGTGCTTTGATCATGTTTTTTTACCTGATTTTTTCCTGTTGGCGCTAAAAAAGCATCGCTAAGAACGATGTATGACATATGTCGTCATACATCGTTTTCTTGACGACGCTTTCTTGGCGCCAACAGGAAAAAGTCGCCAAGGGTGGGGTATATCACATCAGTTCCAAGATCCGCATTAACTTGAGCATCTTCTGAAATCAATTTTTCTTTTTTTATGCTGGTTTTCTTTTTTGCTTAAAAACTGCACATTTCTGACAAAAGCGACGTCTGTCAGATATGTGTTTTGCTGTATCCAATTCAACTTGCATTGATCCTTGTTGCTTTATTAACACTGGTCTTTGTATCAGTCAATTTGATTCATTACAGCAAGAGCAATAGCTTGATTTCACCATTTCATCAAGTCACAGTCTTAGTAAAAGTTTTTGGATAACTTCGCTACTTTTCCCCTTCACTTTAAAGAAGAATTCAAAAACTTGAGCAGCTTAGCTTACTGCACTATCATGTGAGTCATCCTGTGTTTCATACAAGTTTCTGTCACCCCACTTAAAGACATGCGCAATATATAAGTAATATCAGATTTTTAATTTCTTTCTTCTTTGGAGTGCACTTTTTTTAACTTAGAGGTTTTGAGTGCATTACTAAAGCTTACAAAAATACTTCAAAATTGCATTCAGGCTACTCCAGCGGGTTTTGGAACATATAATACACTTTCTCTATTTTTTCTTTAGCGTAATTCACTGGATTTCAAATTTCAGTGATGGTTTTCAAAAATGTTTATAAGTTTTTTGTATTTTCTCAGTTGCAGAACCTATGAAAACTGAAACCTCAAATGAAAATACCAATTCATTCTCAGAAAAATACTCTATTTTTATTGTGTTCTTAAATTAGTGAATCAATCATTGGTCATCTGAGACATAGTTTTTCTTACTCTTCTTGCAGATATACGAGGAAGAAGATTCAACTTCAGATGATGCTTGTGAAAATATTAGTTTTAAGAGAGGCAAAAGCAGGGAGACGCTTGAAAGGAAAAATTTTTGTGGGGTTGGGAATCCCACGGGATTGAGCGCTCAATCCCGTGGGATAAATCCCGCTAAATATCCTGCGGGATTTGGGATTGGAAACCCTAATACAGTGAAACCTGTGTAAGTTGACCACTTGCGGTGCAGTACTTTGGTGGTCAACTTAGACAGGTGGTCAACTTATAAAAGGGGTAATGTTTTTTTTTTGACATTTCTTGCACCATGTATTCATTTTTTGACTAATTGACACTTACTCTTTCCATTCAACTCACTTTCATTGTTTAACATTACTTTAAAACAATAATTAAAAATGTTATTCAAAGATTTTTAGAGGTTATTTTCTCAGAATGACGTATAATGTGTTATGCAAATTTAAAATTTCAGTAACTTGATCAAAAAAAAAAATCATTGTTTATAAAAAGTTATTGGATATTAATCGTTTCTAAAAATTCATAGCTAATCAAAAATAACAAATTTTTCGCTTATTTTTTTTTCTCATATACATTTAATACATTTATAACCATGATGATCTACTTTTCAACAAAATAACTCCTTATTGAAGTTTGGCACACTTATTAGAAACTAGTTTTGGAAATTCCATATGTGTCACCTAATTTTCTCTGGATTTCTCCCTTTTCAATTAATTTTAATATTTCATACTTTTTATCAATCTCAAGTTCAACTAACTTTCTTTTTGAAGCCATTTTATGTAAAACTATAACACAAAGAGCAACAAGCTGAACTCTCATAGTTCTAAAAGGTAGTTGAAAATGAAAATGTCCTATTTCTTAATCCCTTGCACCAGAAATACTGCAATGCAAGTAACTTTTATTCTAGCACAATTCCAGTGTTGCCACAAAATATTGCAACTGGAAAAAAATACTTTGTACTTTTCTACTGACTCATGTTTTCATTGAACAGAGAGTACAAAAGGTAATCTCAAATAGAACAACAAAAGAAAAACAATTTTGGAGAATAAAAGGGTTCTTAGTAGTTTTCCAATGTGGATTAAACTTACAAGGAGGTTTAATTATGCTGCTGTTTTATTTAGTTGGTAAAATGCTGTTCTGGCATCAAAAATATTCTTGGAAAGCTATAAAAAAATAATAATAAAATAAAATAATTTGCTAAATTAAGTTTTAAAACACAAACCAAGTGGTCAACATACAAAGGGTTTTTTACAATACTCCAAACCAAATTTGGGGTACATTAGTGGTCAAGATAGACAGGTGGTCAAGATAGAAAGGTGGTCAAGTTACAGAGGTTTTCCTTCATTATACAAGATAGGACTAATTCCGTTCCTGACAAAAGCGGTCAACATAGACAGGTGGTCAACTTTACAGGTTTTACTGTATATGCTTATGAACGTATAAACACTCAAAGTATCCATTTTGAGGGTCCCCAAGTTAATTACAAGTTTTCTTGTGACATCCATATGCATGTATGTATGTGCGTATGCATCTTGCATAACTCAAAAACAGTATGTCCTAGAAAGTTGAAATTTGGTAGGTAGACTCCTAGTGGGGTCTAGTTGTGCACCTCCCCTTTTGGTTGCATTCAGGTGTCCCAAAGGGGGTCTTTTACACTTTTTTGGGGTAAAATCATAGTTAATTTCAATGCAATCTCAAATGTTAAAATTTGGCCAACACTTCGCAATATATTGCCAAGCTTTTGGTCGCCAACTTGGTGACAAAATTGGAGTTTCTTTTTTTAATCTGGTTTCGATTTCGCCATATTTAGAGAGGAAATACAAATACAAATGTGACGACCAGCAACAGGCTCTGGGCCCAGCTAGACTGGTTCCTAGTCAATTTACAATCCCCAGTGAAGATCAATGGCCCTCTTAAAACTGTCTACTCCTTTGCTCATTACCACCTCTTCCAGTAAGCTGTTCCAAGGTTCCACTACCCTGCTAAAATAATAATTTTTCCTAATATCCATGTTAACCTGAGATTTAAATAGCTTAAAACAATGACCCCTTGTCCTGTTTTCAGTGCTAAACTTCAGCCCCGTAACATCTTTCGTTTTAATAAATTTAAACAACTGAATCATGTCCCCTCGGTCTCTTCTTTGCTCAAGACTGTACATTTTAAGCCTTCTAAGACTGGAATCATAATCTAAGTGGGAAAGCCCACTTACTAGCCTTGTAACCCGCCTGCATTGAATCACATTAAAACTGCCAATGTTAGGAATATTTATCTGTATAAAACGTTTTCTTTGGTTTGGTTCGCAACAAACTTGGGGTTAAAATATTTAAAGTGTTTCTTTGCTTACTCTGAGGCACTATTATCATTAAATTGGAATAAAAGGAAGTCATGTGATGC
>NC_072735.1:11164282-11244465 GCF_026930045.1 Uloborus diversus
AAAACTTGAAATAGTAATGATATTGCAATTTTAATGTTTCTTTAATTTTTTTTTCTTTTTTACTTTTTAAAAACACTATATTTTATAATAAGTAGGGAAATTTTTAAAAAACCTTCATTCATATAAAAATTGAACATTTAAGTGAGATTTTCATGTATAGTACAACTAAATGCTGTTCCAACAAAAATAAATATTTTAATTCAAATGAAATAACAATTTAACTTACTGTTGCAGCACGTAAAGCTTCTTGAACTGTGGGCAAGTCACTTAAAGCACACCAACTTTCTGCAATAAGACACTCTTTTGCTACATCTTGGTTGAAGAAATTCATTGTATGATAAATATACTTGACTTTGCGAACTTTTATCAACCACATTTGTATATTTTTTGCAGCATCAACTAACAATCGATGACGATGGTCTTTTGACTGATTTAAAACCTATCCAAAAAAGAATGCTATTTCAGAACTAGTATGTTGTGGCCATCATGAAACTTTCTTCTATATCTCTTTCATATGTCTGATCCCTCCCCATACTTGACAAGGAAGCAATATTCCCAACAAAAACAAAATTACACATGCAAAAACTTGACGACCATCCCAATGTCTGAATTATCACAAAATCAAGTCAAACGGCGAAAATTTTAAATTATTTTAAAAGACTTGCTTGAATTAATCACAAATATTTTATTTGTTAACAAACATAAGATGGCAACAGTTAAAAATTTTAAATCATTTTGAGATAATATTTCCGATAATTTCCATGGAATTAAAATCATGAGAAATACGAAGATAACAGTTTATAACTATTTATCTCTCTTATTGTTGCATTAATAAAGCTGTTTTTATTCACAAGAAAAAAAAAATCAGTACCTCTTGGAGCGATTGGCGCTAAAATAGAACCAACACCTGTTTACATATGGATTCACATTTATTCCAAATTTTATCAAGAACGTAGCATTACTTCTTGAGATATGGCACTCATAATGGAAAAAAAAGAACGTTTGATCGTGCCACTCCCTTTTCAGCTGTTGACACCAAAATAAAATCAGCTCTTATACCCTCTAAGGGCTACTTGTTGATAAATTTTTGTTTCATTCCGTTCCTGATTTCTTGAGATACAGTAGTCACAATTGACAACAAAAAAAGTTCTGTAATTCAACCCCCATTTGAGCTATTATTGATACCAAAATTGAATCGGCACATGTTCCTGTTAAGGGCAACATATGGACCAAATTTTGTTTGATTCTGCCTGTTACTTCCTGGGTAATAGCAAGCGTGTATTTCGAAGAATTCACACCAAAAACTAATGGGCACAAGTTCACATAGGGGCACATATCTGTACCAAATTTTGTTTGATTTCATGCAGTAGTTTTTGCTGTAGAACGGCCACAAAAAACTGGTCATACACATACATGACACACACAGACATTTTCCAAAAATGTTCAAAATGGACTCAGCACACCTCAAAACATTCGAATCCATCAAAATTCGAAATTCAAAAATTTGCATGAATCCAATACTTTCTTCTATATATTAGAAGTAGAAGAAAGTAAAAACACATAAATATTAGAAAAATGAATTTTGCAGCTTTTAGCAAAATTCATTTTTTAAATTCAAGCTTTTAATGTATCTATTTAATATAATGGTACTGAACAATGGTTAACAAAACGTAAGACTTTGATTTTTTTTTTAACAGAGGACAAAAAATTATTAAGCCCTATTTAAGAACTTGAGCTTCTGCACTCGAGCATATGCAGCAAAATTTAGGTGATGGCAAATTTTTGACTTTTTATATGCTAAACGAGAAAAGATCATTGCGATGCAAAAATATACCATTGACCAAAATATATCACTTTGAAAACTTTGAAAACCCTTTTTTTGCTGGATGCGTTAACATCTATTGGCTCACACCATTTTGCATTGATAAATGGGTTCTTGTAACCAAAACAAGTATGAACACATGCAATATACCAACAGCCCGGTTATGCCATCCAGAGACTGCAGTTTTGTCCTTGTTACAGACATCAGTCTGCATTAGTCAACAACCAAGCTGGCGGCAGATATCATCTTAATGAAGCTGAGAGTGCCAACAAACTAGTAGTTAAAGTAAATTTAGCACACCAGCAAAAGTCCGCTGCAATAGTACTGTTCAATTCGTAAATTGAAGGCAAAGCTTATGTATAATGCAGTAAGTTACTGCCCTTAAGCCAGGGCTAAGGCAGAACTACATGCAGTACCATGGGCGTTGCGGCCGGGGGGGGGGTTCAAGGTGTCCGGATCCCCCCCCTTAATATTTGAGGACAGGATCCCCTCAATATTTGAAAATCGGACCCCCTCGATAATTGTCAAGATGAAATTCATTATTTTGGAGAAATTTTACTTTGAAGACTTTAAACAGTTGCATAATACATAATTTACCATGTTTTATTCATATCAAATAAAACAAAATGAACATTGAAAAAAAAATGAACTAAAAAAAACAAAATAGTTGATGTGTATAGTGAACGGAAAGTGAACTCCAATGACAAACCATTGCTCTGCTCTCTGCGCACACTAGCTTCAGTGGAGGATGCTAGAAAGGGGACTTCTCCCGAGTATAATGTCAACCCAGGTCTAGAGATATGTTAGCAGGGCAATAAATTGTTTGCAGGGGGATCCCTTAAATGTCCGATATTGAGAACACTAGAAGTGCCCCCGGCGTCCCCAGCTTGGAAGGCATTCCAGCATATTTGTTGCTATTTAGGGGAAAACAACAGGACAACTTTGAGATACTGAAACTAGATGGACAACTCCCCCCCCACCCCCTTTTTTTACGACTCTCATACTAATAAGCCAACAGAAGTCAGGACGGGGATCTGAGTTTCTGCCCCTTTCTTTCTTACCTCGTTTCTCAGCGCTTCCAGGTTTCTGTTTCGAGTTTTGCAGTGTTTATTTCTCCGATTCGATTCAATTATAGTGACCCTGATGTTACCCAAACAAAATGAGACATCAGACCTCTTTGGCAGTTTGGACCAAATCTTAAAGAACCAACAGAACAATTTCCATTACACAAGCCTAATATTCGCTTATTGGGACCAAAAATCCGCTAAATCGGACCAAGGAATATGAGAACAAATTAGAAAAAAAATTAAAAACCGCCTACTTGAAGCGAGTTTCAAGTGGTTTAACGAACCTAATAGTTAGTGCAATAAAAATTAAAAATGGTTCCTTGTAACTTTCAATTGAACTTGGCAAGATTTACTGGAAAAAATGTTTTTAACGAAACAACCATTTCATAGCAGCACTCTGTTTCAGTAAAATTATAATTTCAGTAAAACTTCAAATTTCTTCAATTTAGTTGTAAAATACCAAATTTATGGAACTTTTCAATGACCCATTAGTATTTTTTAGCAGTTATTTTTTCACTCTCACATTTTTAATTACTTTTGGTTGTTGAATTGAATAGATACTGACAACTGGAAGGAATGACTAAAACCATATCGGTCTGGGATGAGTATAAATAGTTTATTCACTTAATTTTAATTTAATTTTTAATGGAAAAATTTCATAAACAGCAATTTTTCTTCTTTGTAAGCTTACCATATATATGGGGGCTCACAATATTCATAAGGGCATGTATATTTTTGTGTATAACATGTTCAGTCAACCTACACAGGTCCTGTTCTTTTAATCGGACCAGCCAGTTATTAGGACCAAAATGATTCCGTCCTAATGTGGGCCTATTAACCAGAATCGACTGTACATTCAATTGTTCACATGTGCCCCTATAGGAGGGTTCATATGAACACGATTGAAAAATACAGACATCATATTTCAACGAAAAACTAATATGAAACGTATACGTATAGTATATCAATTACACTGAAGGGTTTGTAACCAAGTATCAGTTGTTTGTGTCAGTTTAAATTGTACAGCAACTGTGTCAATAAAAACATTTTTTCCATATTATATAATTCTGTTTACTATCAAATTTTAAAGTTTCGTAGCATGTTGTAATCACAGAATTGATAGGAAAAAAACTCATAAGACAAATTAATACAAAGAATTCTTGTTGTATAGTGAGTTTAAGCTTCATACAGAACATGATGATGAGATTTAAAATTATTTTTTACTTCAGTTTTTAGTTGAAGGAAAATATACTTTCTTTTTTTTTTCTTGTAAATATTACATAACACTCAATTGTTGGCCAACTATTTGTGAACAAAAAAATTAAAAACATAAAAATAATAATAAAATATCTAATAAACAATTTTCAATAATGTAAAAATAATTAACAAGAAACGTACAAACTGACAGCAAAATATAAATTATAAACCTTTTCACGATTTTTAACGCTTATAATGACCCTATACTAATGTTTATGTTACGGAGAGGATATGGAAACTGTTTACATGTGCTCTTACATGTTGTGTTCACAAGTGCCCCATCACCTACTATAGAACTAATTTTTAAAAATAAAGGATTCTAAATTTAATTTTAAAATTTAAACATTGTCTGAAATTTACTTGAATGTTCGTATAATGGTTTGCAATGATTAGGTTTAGACCAAAACGTCGACCAAATTTGGTGAAGTGGTACTTGGGCACACGAAAAGGAACATAGGGGAGGGGGTGGGGGGTCGTACGCCAAAAAAAATCGAACCGTTCGAATTTTTAATTTCAGGGCCCCGACTCTTTCTGTTTGTAATAATTATCCGATTCTCTTGATTTAGATCTCATTCGAAAGTCCGCGAAAAATACTCCTCAAGTTTATTTGCTTCCTTTGAATTTCAAAAAAAAAACCAAGCCTGTGAAATCACCGAGAAAAGAGTTATAAGCACTTTTAAGACTGACAGAACATCCATGTCAAATCGGAAATTTATTGTTTGCCAACGAGCTCAGTTTAAATTAACGTGAATAATATCAACTCTGATCTATTGTCATTTTTTAATCACGAATGTGAACAAATAAAATTCTTGCTTTTGCTTTCAGGTAAAAATTTCCCCTTATACATATTTTTTGCCCCCCCCTCCCCTATTTTTTCTTTGTACTGCCAGCAGAAGATAATCAAGGATCTTAGTTGCATTTATAGGAGGGTTGCGTTTAAGTTATTTATTTAGGACTTAAAGATTTACTGTTAACAAAATTTAGGAAACATTATTTTGACGGGAAATTTTACATATATTTTTTTCTTTTTCTATTATTTAAGCCCAATTGTCGGACATGCGTCACTGGACACAACTTTTATTTTCGAGGTAGACCATGCAAAGCTGAGTAACGCAGCTAGTAGATAAATAAATCAAGTAATTTGCCGCCCTTAAAATTAAAGTTAGTTTCTAGTTAAATTCCAAACTGGGCTTTGCATATCCACACAAGCACTGGTACACACTAAAAACTATCTTTTTAACATTAAAGTAGCGCATCTTGTAGCACTGAAACATGTATTAATATTTTCAAAAGACTTTTGAATCACGTAATTTGCTGCCCCTCAAATTAAACTGAATTTCTAGTTAAATTCCAAACTATGTTTCATATATTCCAGCACTGGTACAAACTCTAAATTATTATTATTTTTTCCAACATTAAAGCTGTGTATCTTATGGCACTGAAACAGATATTAAAACTTTAAAAAAAAAGTTTCAATTTCGAAATTTGCTGCCCCTAAATCCTAGGCGGCCGCCTACCCCTAGAGCCGGGCCTGGGTGTATATTAGCATTTTGGAGGAGAAATTGCTTCCTACTATCCGGGATCACTTTACTTCAGTTCCAAACATCATTTTAAAGGATGATTCTGCTCCGTGCCATAGGGAGAAACTGGTAAGTAACAATTTTTAAATCTTATTCCCGCCATTAGACTTCAATTGACATGGGGTTAAGTAATTTTTTTTCTCTAAACTTGCACGCAGGTTCAGAAATGGAAAAATAAGCATGGGGTCAGCAGTTTGCCTTGGCCGAAAACAGCCCCGATCTACGTAAACAATTATCGGGTTCCTGCTGTTAAATGTTTATTTCATAAGTTTTGCAGAATTTCAGATACATTCGTCATTAATTGGTCGACCAAAACTTCTCACATGATCCCATTGTTGTGAAAATGCAAGGGTGATGCAATTTTTTTACCAGCACTGTACATGGGCATGGATTTTGAAGTTTTTTGGTTTCATATGCATTGAGTGTATAGAAAATTCAACAAAAAAGCAAAATTTTGGTGCATTTGTTACAAAAAAAAAGAAAAAAATTAAGAAAATACTTAAAGAGGTTGATTCAATAAAGCTGGATTTCGTTTTTGCTGATTTGATTCATTAAAAACGGTTGATTCAATTATCTACTGTTTCAAAATGTTTAAAATTTGTTGCAGCTACTCTTGGTGCGCATCGCTTTGTCGTGTAAAACTGAAAGAAGCTTCAGTGCTCTGAGAAAGCTGAAATTGTATCTAAGGTCAACTATGACACAAAAGCGGTTGAATCATGTCGCTTTATGTTACGTTCAAAAAAACAACTTAGGCAAAATTGATCACAAAAAAAAAAAAAAAAGCACAGATATTCGCATCCCAGGTACAGTCTAGAAAAAATGTATTTGGTGGTATTTAATTTTTTTCTTATTGTCTAAATATGTAAATCAAGATGTACCCGTTTAAAAGTATTGTATTAAATGTAAACCTATCTCTATTTGATGTCAAGTTTTTGTCTCATATATACGTATATATATATATATATATACATATATATATATATATATATACATATATATATATATATATATATATATATATATATATATATATATATATATATATATATATATACATATCCATATATATATGTACACACAAATTTTTCTTGATGCAACTTGAAAATGACAAGTCAGAGTGGTCCCCCCCAATAAATTTCAGCTGATGATGCCAATGTGCAGTACAGCAATGTTAATACCCAAGTACCCAAATTTTTCCTTCAATTTAAAGTCTGAATTGTACCGTTGCTACAAACTTTTCCTGGTCACTAAATTTATTTTAGCAACCAGTTTGTCGGCAGCCGACAACAGCTGCTGACATTGGGCCAAGTTAAGAATTTCTCCATCTTCAACCCAAACAAAAATGTACTCGTCCAAGATCAAAAATCTTTTTTTACCAGAGCCAGCAAATTATAATTGAAAATCACAACAAATATTTATGAACTTACTTGGTTTAAGTCTTCTATACGTGTTTTAACGCCCTTGAGCATATCTTCTCGCTCCTGGTAATTATCTGGGCAAGGATACAGTGTAGCATGAAATCTGCAAAATAAGATGACATTCAAAGTTTCATTCATACAAAATATCACAAAACAACCTGGAATTATTTATACATACCCTTCACAAATCTTTTTTACACGACTCTTTAGTTGGTCACCTTGAAAGAATAAGATGAAAACAACTTTATGCAGTTTTTCTCCCTAAAAATATACTGAATCAGCCAATTGAATGATGTTAGAAAAAGGTCAATTTTCATCAATTAGATTTCGAATATGTTAAAGTACTTCAGGAACTACTTACTGTAAAGGGATCTTCAATCAATGTGCTTATTTCAGCTTGCTTGAGGAAAACTTTTCCTCGACAAACGCGCCATAGCATCATTTCAAAACCTGGTATGCGCTCCCTTAATATAACTCCAGTAACAAACCTTTTCAAAGTAAAAAAAACATTAAAAATTTTCTACCTTTATAGTTATGCATCAAGGTTGCTAACATATTGATAGATATACAGTAAAGACCATTATAAAGCCAACCTATATAACGTAATTCTCTATAAACCGCGCTACTTTTCAGAAGGAAACAATAGGTTTTGAAGTTTAAAAAATCCCTCTGGTTTGCTTTGCAAAAATAAAAATTGTTAGGCAAATTAAATTTTGAAAGTTTTTCATCTTTCCATCTTATTTCAAAGTTTTTAAATTGAAAATTAGTACTCATAGTAAACAAAAAATATCAGATGGCTCTTGAAAATGCAGCTGTTATGCAAACCATGAAGCTAGCAGAAGTGCAGGATTTTGATTGTGAAACATATTTATTTGTAAATAACTAATTGTAATATTGGTGCATTAATACTCATTGCAGATAAAACTCATTCTGAAGTTCTAATATATAGATATATTCTGAATATTTGTTTCAAAATTTGTGAAATGATCTATATAATGCAAAAACCTGTATAATGCAAAAGCTTTGGTCCCAAGGTGTGCGTTATAATGATCTTCTACTGTATAATTAAACACCATAAGGTTAAGCATTCTTCAGATTCCTTTTCAAGAAAATGACCTCTCCCTCCTCCTGCTTTATTATTAAGACATTAGGTTCTAAATACATTACCATGGCTTTCAGCTAGTTTTCGAACAGTTTTCACAGCACAAAAGCTAGAGAAAGATTTAATCACCTAATGTTTCTTAACATGCTTTTTTGAATAAAATAGTGCCAAATGTAAAGGTACTATCGCTGTTTTATTGGAAGAATAATAAATAACCAAAATGGTAATAACTCTATTGAAACTTCATGTTTTACATACAGGGTTCATACTCTATTTGGATGAAAAAATTCCATGACTTTTCCAAGACTTTTTCATGACTTCATAAAAATTTTCATGACCGTGTTACATGAAGAGAATAGTATTATTTAATATGAAACTTGCCATTTTTTGAAAATGAGCATTAGCAAAACTTCCACGTTAATGCCACTATCTCATCCAAGCATTTAATAAATGAAAAACAATCAATGTACACCTAAAAAACTAAACTTAGTATATGTCTTCTTCATATAAATTTAAGTAAAGTAAAAATACAGTGAATCAAATATAATGAAGCTTAAATATGTAGTTTTTTAATGTGCATTTTTTTTTTATAAACAGGCAGAATGATAATGAATGGGACAAAGGTTGAATGAGTTATTAACTAAATTTCATTAAATTTGCTTTAAAAGGCTTTAGTGTCAACAGTGCATTTAATCATCCAAATAACTTGACAGTACATTGGCTCTTCAAAGTAATGAAACATTCTTTGCTAAATTCTTGTTTCTAAACCAAATCTTAATTTAAAAAACACATTCAGTAGTGAATATATCTTCTGATTCAAATCTACTTGTTTACTTATTTGCACATTTTCAAATGCATAAAAATTAATAGGTTCAGAAATTCTGGAACATAGTGTTTGGTTCTTGACATTGAACATAGCAGTGGGTCGCATGGATCAGTTTTGCGAGCCATATGTTGGGCACTACTGTTTTAGGGTATAAGAATTCCCCTATTTATGTATTCTATCACCTGACTCGTGTCTTTATTTTTTTAAACCTTCAACAAATTAAGATAAATTTAAAAATAAATGTTATACAAGTTATGGAAACGAACTCGGATGCAATTAAATTGCGTTTTTTGAGTGCGTGTGGCAAAAATCAAGAACGTGCAAGTTCGCTACTACAGAATATAAAATATAAAAAATGTTGAAAATAATGTAACTTCTAAATGAGTGATGTTCAAGCAGTAAAATCGCATTGCAAAAAAAAAAAAAAAAAGTGTGGCTGCTACAGAAGTGGATGCAAAGAGATTTCAAAATTCAGATTTATTTTTGGGATCGTTCAATTTTCCAGTTTTAATAGCTTTTATGTGCAATACTGTTAAATCACTCAAAATGTCTAATGCTCTTTAAGCAACTGCTGATTTATCTTTGCCCAGGACATTTTTCCATGACTCTAAATTAATTTCCATGACTTTGAATGAAAATTTCAATTTTCCATGACTTTTCCAGATCTGAAATTTGCTAAATTTTTTTACATGACTTTCCAGGATTTCCATGAGCCGTACGAACCCTGTACATAAATGTAACAGATTTATGGTCCTGAAACAGTTGGTGCTTCAGCATTCTGCAAGAAGTGTGGGAAAACGCGCCCCCAATTCTGGAAAAAAATATCCAAATTTGACCTCCTACCTCCCATCAAATTTGATGCCCAAAATGAAATTTTAAACCTAGCTTAAATTTGGAGATACTGACAATTTTAGGCAAAGTTACCACAGAACTGCATGTAAAACCTCTAGTGATGTTTCCTAATCAAACTTGCAATTCAAACAACACAAACTCTTTTCCATCAAGTATGCAAAATAAATATGCCTTTTTGTTCAGCATCTATATGAGCTTCAAATTTCCTCATAGATTCTAATGTTATGGTTTTTTTTTTGGAACTGTTCAAAAAGTAGCGTCATTCCATGCCAACTGAAACCACAAAACGGTTTTTTGAACTTAAAGCAATACCCTTGTGTTTGATATTACAGTGAAACCTGTGTAAGTTGACCACTTGCGGTGCAATACTTTAGTGGTCAACTTAAACAGGTGGTCAACTTACAGAGGTTGATTTATATGATAAGGGCTAATTCCGTGCCTGAAAAAAGCGGTCAACTCAGACAGGTGGTCAACTTCACAGGTTTTACTCTTTTGAAGAAAATTTATTGAAGCTTTTAGATTGAATGGATGTTTTTGACAGACATGCATAGTTATGTTTAAAGTTTGAGATGAATAAGAGACATTTCTGATTTTGATTTTAACTTTTAAAATGTTCCTTTTTAAAACAGTAATAACTTTTAAATACAGTGATTTTTCATACAGATTTATTTCATACATGAGCATTCATTGTTCTTAAGTACTATATGTGTGCAGTGTGCACACAGGGCCGGATTTAGGGGAGGGCAGCTGGGGCTACTGCCCCAGGGCCTCCACAACAAAGAGCCCCCCCCCCCCCCACACAATAAAATTTTTACAAAATATCCTAACTTTTACGGGTCGAAAATATCGGATATATACATATATATCCAAATATTTGGATATATATCAAAGTGTCGGATATTTTCAAAAATATGATGATCTTTTCGAACCCTGATTAGGGGCCTCCACTCCTTTGTTGCCCCGGGGCCTCAACACTTCCAAATCCAGTCCTGTGTGCACATGCAGTGATTTTCTTCATTCAACGAATATTTTTATACTTTAAAATGAAAAAGCATTCCGGCGATTAATTTGTCCCCTCTGTTACAAATTTTTGAATAAGTTTACTTTATGCAAAATATTAAAGAGATTCAAAGTTAAGAAAAGGTATACACACAGTAAAATTTGATAGTTTAATCATATCTTGTCATAATTTTGAAACGTTCTTACTAATTAGAAGAAATATAATATAAGAGGAGCCATAACAGAGGGGACATGGATGTGTTAAGAGAGGGGGCACGGCTGGAATGTCCTCTCTGTTTCAGCTTGACATTCGACTTTTTATTAAAATTTCACTTGCTGACACTGTTCATGAGGGATTTGGGGAATGTATAAATGAGTAGTAACATCTTGTTGAATCCAGTTTCCTTAGTGTTCACTCACATTAAGGTTCGTATGCTCCTTAATAACTCCAGCTTTTTAAGGGGTCTAAGGACCTTTAACCTTCAAAATGTTCGATTTTCTGGAAAAAAATATGTTATGCATAATTTAATTCTGAACAATTTGATGCCATATTTATTACAATACGCCAAAAACTTTTCATGTTATTGTAAAAATGCGTAAACTTTCCCCATACAGATTTATGTTGACAGCAGCTGTTTAAGCTTCTTTTTCTCAGGTGCTGGTTTCTTTGGTTTTCTCGTTTTGCATGCATGATATTTCAAAGTTTCTTATATATTTCCGTAAAACTTTTCATGCATGTTTGTCTGGTATATTTTCATGATCTGAACAAAAATTTCAACTAAAAATGAAAGTTAATATTTAAAAAAATATATTTTTGCACAAAATTTTGGAAATTTTCAATATTAACTTATAAAATTTCAAAAAAATAAATAAATAATTTAAAAAAAATTTAGGTTCAGGTCATAAATATAAACCAGATAAACATACATTAAAAATTTTACGGAAATATATAAGAAACTTTCTGAGATATCATGCGCACAAAATGAGAAAACCGAAGAAACCGGCACCAGAGAAAAAGATTCTTAAACAGCTGCTTTTAACATAAATCTGTACTGGGAAAGTTTGCGTTTTTACGATAACTTGAAAAGTTTTTGCCATATGGTAATAAATAAGGTATCAAATTGTTCAGAATTAAACTATGCATAACATATATTTTTTCCAGAAAATCGAAAATTTTGAATGTTAAAGGTCCTTAGAACCCTTAAAAAAAGAAAATAAGTGCCTCAAATTCCTGAAATTTTACTACTATCTCCTTACAAGCTCCTTATTTTTAATTATGTAAATAAGTGGCATTAAAGTTTTTCTTCTCTACCTTAAAATTATCTTTCTTAAAGTTCAGATAATCCCAAGGACAGTGGAACAAATGAATCTATTTTGCTCCAGGGGAATTGAGCAGAAAAACTGACTTTCTCCGTTCTAACAGCTCATCATCCCCTTTTCACCATTAAGATTTTGATGCCACTTAGAGTTCATGTGGGCGATCTTGTCTGCCTCAATCTAATCACAAAAACCTTAAATTTTGCTCCTTCTATTTTTTTTTATTTTAAAAGATTTAGCATACTGTTTTATTTATTTATTTTATTTATGGAGAGTAATCTCATCAAGTTTACAATAATGAGCTTTGGAATTTTACTACGCAAGTACGTGATGTTTGAGTCCTCTTATCCATGCATAGATTACTGTATTAATCACAATTCTTAATTTCATTAAATTTCTCTTCAATTTGAACTGTGAAATCGGTGGCAAGTCAGTAGTTTTTAAAAAATATCAATTACTTTTTAAAAAACTGGACTTTCTAGTTTTTGATTCCATGTTGCTTTTTCTATCATCCAACTGTGTTAAGAATGCAAAAATGAACTGCTTTTGCTTTGTCAGGGGGGTGTCCACCTAGGAGGAGGGGAGGAGGTCATGGCGCACCTGCACCATTGAAATCCAAACAGATGCTTTTCGGAGACTTCATTTTATACTATGTAGATATAAATCACACAGGTAGAGAGAGAAATTTTCATTAGTCTTATATCGGTTTCAGTTAAAAAACTGATAAGTAATAAAGTTGAAGTTGAACAAAATATTGGGAGTCTTTAATTAGCAAATATATAGTACATTTATTCTGCCTGTATGTAAACGGTCGTGTTTTTTAAGTAATTTCAGATTAGCAACATTTCTTGTATTTCTTTGCTTTCCTAATTATAATATATTTTTTAAATGCTTTCATTTTTATTTTAAAAAAATTAAGGTTTCTTTCTTTCATTTAGTAAGTGTGAATTATGTTTATTATACATTTTCCTAATGGTATGAAACAAATTCTATTAAAAGTTGAAGCTGTTTTAAAAAAATCATTTTAAATGCATTGTTATAATTGGAACTGAAAAGTTTTTATTCTCATTTGACTCAAGAACGTTCATCTTTAGTTATAATAAAGCTGAAAGTCTCTTGTTAGGATCTCTCTCTGTCTGTCAGTATCTCTTTCTGTCTGAATCTCTTTCTGTCCGGATCTCTGTCTGTCAGGATCTCTGTGACGCACATAGCGCCTAGACTATTCTGCCGATTTTCATGAAATTTGGCACAGAATTAGTTTGTAGCATGGGGGTGTGCACCTTGAAGCGATTTTTTGAAAATTCGATGTGGTTCTTTTTCTATTCCAATTTTAAGAATAAAATGATGGACGAGTAAATTACGAAATTATCATAATGTGGAACCGTAACATGGGCACAAGCCAATTGGCGAGAAATTCACCCATACATTATTTGTAAATATACAAGCGAACCAGAAGACCTTTTAATTTTTCTACAACGGGAAAAGCCAACTAGTTATTTATATTTATTAACACATTGAAAATATCATTGGTTTTATTGAATTTATGTGAAATGTGGGGAGGAGAACTAAAATTTTAGGGAAGGGGAGAATTCTGAATATGCCAAATGAAATCCCAATTTTACGGAATGATAAAACTCGACTATGCACACATATACTCGTAAATACATAATTTCTACTGCAAGGGAAAATTGGGTATCATTGAAAACAATTTAAAATTAGAAAATAAGAATTTTGAAATTACGATATTGTTTCCTAATTTGTCGAACCAATTTGTCATATGTAAACCCCAAAAAATATTTAGGAAATCACAGTGACCTCCGGTGACTTTCCATCAGGATGACGCTGTGGGGTGAGAGAGGAGGGGGGGCACAATTTCTTATAGACGCCAAACCCCCTAGTTACGCAAAGTTAGTTACTTACTGACTGTAAAAAAGAAGCACAATGCTTTAATGAGAAATAGATTTTTCAAAATATGTATTTCACTGGTTTGAACTTTAAATCAATCAGTTTTCAAACAGAAAAAATATACCCATGTTGTGCAGCAGAAGCTGGAACTTCATTTGGAACCAAAGTAGAATTGTCCATACTTTCAACAGGAGCTTCTTGCTAAAAATGCATAAAAACAAAACACTACATGTAAAATCAAAACATAGAAACTAAAATCTAAAACAATAATATTGAAAAGTATTTACCAAAGATACAAAACTTTTATATGTTTTAATATCTGTTACTATTGCTTAACTCCTACTAAATAAAGCCTATTCTTGGTTTTATTATATTTATTATGTTGTAATACGGACTTTACAACTGAAACAAAAAACTATAGATGTCGCTTCATGCTAAGCAGATTAAATGATTCATCATGTTATAAAATTTGTCCACATCTACAACAATTCAATCCAAAATTTCTGGTTACAAGACATTTTTTTCTTCGTCAAATTCAAAGAGGATTATAATTATTTTTCTGTTAAAATATGATTAATCCATAACAAAACATTTTTAACCCTCTAACAGCTCAATTTCCTAAATGAAGTAGCCCAAAAATATGCATATTTTTTCATGTATAAAAAAAGCAAATATAAAATATATGTATTGAATTTACACAAATTACTTAATGTGAAAATCACAGAGTAAGCATATTTTAATAGTTCAACATTGCCCCTCTGAAAATTGCAGGCTATGCAGTGAGAGAGTTAATTAGTTGATGGAGAATAAAAAAATTTGTCACTTAATTTTTTCGAATACAGTTGGCGGTTAGTACAGTTAATGTGATCACTTCGGGACATATATATTTTGACAACAATAACCGAAAAGAATCCCGGTGAAATAAAATAGTGATTTTTTCAAATTAAGAAACATTTATTTTTGCAACTGCGAATTACAATCAAAATGACCCTATAAAATGCAGTTTCAAATTATAAATTACTAAATTAGTAGAATGGGAATATCCGAATTATAAAAGAGAAAATTAAAATGTGCAATTTTTAAATGCATAGTAATAGGTGAAAGTAAAATATGACTCACGATAAAAAAAGTCCTTCAATGACGTTAATGAATTTTTGAAATGAATTTTTTCATATGCAAACAAAAGGCATCTTAGGGGGAGTCGGTGGTGACTGAGAACAAACTTCCTGTAGAAAAAGATCTTCTAAAAAAAGATAGCATTGCTATTGAAAAGTACAAAAGGCTACACAGAAAGTTAGTCTTGTCAATGTTTGCCTTTGTATTTGTGCTGATTGAGGACTCAAAATGGGAAAAAAATTGAAAGTCTATGAATACGTGATAACAATAAACGAAGACACTGATTACAATATCCGACTTTTTTAAACATGTGTTAATATACAACGGTTCCGGGACTTAGTGGTTCTGATAACATTAAGCGAATGATAACATTAACCAGGGGCGTAGCTAAGGGGGGGGTTTTGGGGACAAACCCCCCCCCCCCCGAAAAGTTAGTCTCAAAAAAAAGAGAAAAAGAAGAGAGAAGAGAAAGAAAAAAAAGAAGAAAAGGAAAAAATTCCAAGCGATTATATATCTATATATATATATATATATATATATATATATATATATATATATATATATATATCTATATATATATATATATATATATATATATATATAAAAGAAGTAACCCCCCCCGAAAGTCGGGTCTAGCTACGCCACTGACATTAACCGTGATCACACTAAGCGGCGCCTACTGTATAATAATTTATAATATAGTCAAATATAAGTGAACAAGATGGTTAAATTGAATTATTAACCAAAGTATTGAATGATGAATAAAATGTTAATAAATGAGCTGATGTGTGCATTACATGACTTCCTTTCACTCCAGTTTTAATGTCATTTTCCCATTATTGGCAATTTTAATGTGATTCAGTAGTTTACTCTCTAAATATCACCACCAGTGGCCTAATTGAAACCAGATTTTTAAAAAAAAAATGCCGCCAAATTATAACACCACTTGAGTATACATCGAAATTAACAATGATTTCCCCCTAAAAAGGGGCAAAAAACCCCTTTAGAAACACCGGAATGCAATCAAAAGGAGAGGTGCACAACTATACCTCACTAGGAGTCTACGTACCAAATTTCAACATTCTAGGACATAACCTTTTTGAGTTATGCGACATACATACGCACATCCGTACATACATACGGACATGACGAAAAAAAGTTGTAATTAATTCGGGGGTCATCAAAATGGATATTTCGGGTTTTCATACGTTCTTAGGCACTTATCCGCATGTGGTCGGGTTGAAAAAAAAAATAGACATTAATTCAAGGGTGAGCAAAATGGAAATTAAGGCGGAATTTTGAGTGAAAATTTTTTCACACATACAATACTTCCTTTTTTGAAAAGGAAGTAAAAAAATAATGCAATAAAAAAGCTATCTAAAAACTTAGCATTGTAGCTGAAGAGACAATTTAAAACAATGCATGAGGCTCTTGAAATGACTCCAGATCCTAACTGTGAGTTTTAAGACCTTATTAAAAGAAAGATATACAACAAGTAGAAGATTACAAAACAGGAATGCATGCATACGCAATCCTGTATTAGAGGAGAGCTTCTTCAGAACTCCAAGAAAGATAGTGTAATTTCAATTGAAAAAATTATGCCTCACTACAGTTTATGTTCAGCCTACAGATAATGTAAAGGTATTCATATAAGAAAAAACCAAAATTCAAATTCAACATGTCCATGTTTTAATTTAACTTTCTGTAAACTGCAAAGAAAATTTTTAAAAAATTAAAATTTAAGCACTCATTGCCTGTTGCAATTTATACATTCATAGCTTTTTACTTCTCAAAGTTCAAAAAAATGTGAACACCTCGATGTCATAAATTTTGATACAGGTATGCATACAGTAATAAATATTATTTTCCTGCATTTTCAAAGTTTTAATCATTTCAGTTTTCTTTCACCTAAGCAATTTTAGTACACACACTTGTGCGTGTTTATGCATGCAGAAAAATTAAATGAGTCACAAGAACTTACAGTCGAAAAAAATGTTTGAGCTTCTACTAAGACATTTTTCAATTCAGTTAACTCGAAGTAGGTTTTTTTCAAAGCGTCAGAATTTGAATTAACTTCTCTTAGCTCTGATTCCAACTTTTCAAATGTGGCCTATAAATTAAAATGCAATATAAGTGTTACCATTATCACACACACACACACATATATATATATACAGCTGAAATGTAATTAACATGTGTTTAAACATTAGCTAAAATGTTAGAAAAGATAAATTTTATTTTCAAACTTTAAAGCAAGATAAAACAGAATTTATGATAGAAAATGTTTGACAAATAAAAGGAGTATGAACTAAAGCATAAAATGAAGATAGCAGCTTATAATGGCTTTAACTTATGAAAGAACAAATTACATGCTATTTTCACACTAAACATTAAAAATTTGGAAAAAAAGATAATCAATTCTTCATTAGGTATAGAAAAAAAAAGATGAAGTTTTTATAAATGTACTCAAATATGATAATTTTAGACAGCTAGATATAAATTTAAAAAAAACCTCAAGGTCCACTATTTCTTTGGGTTGAGGAGCAGTGGGATTGTCAGTCACATCATCCAACTTGATATTTTCATTTAATATTTCTTTCTCAACATATACTGCAAAAAATTGCATATAAATTATAACGATGCCACTTCTACTACATATTACACAAGATATTAAAATGTAATGGCAAATAATAAATATGTTACAATTAACTAACTCAATTTTCTTTCCATTTCATCACATCTTCTGACTTGAGTAATGAATTTTCTTTGGAAAGCACTTACTGAAGGATTAGTCTGAAATAAGTTGAATAATTAGAAGAATAACAGCATAGAACAAACTTTTGTTTTCAAAGCAGAATTTTATGAACAATTTTAAATTGAATACATCACACCTTCCGAGAAGAACAACACATATTTAGTTTCAGCAACATGCTGCATAAAAAATAGCACCTCATTATTAAGCATATTCATTAAATAATTATCAACCAACTATTAATTTACATATCACATCATTCATGCTGCTTAATATGTATAGGCTGGAACAACGGAGAGTCAGGGAATGTTAGCGATTTTCATTTTGATATTTTTCTGCCTTGTCTCTACATAGGTCAAGATTTCGAAACCCCCCCCCCCCCCCAACCCTCCTAACTGATGAATATACCATTGCTGTTATAATGCTAGGAGTCGGTTGTTTTTATTTCATTATGCCAAACAATCTAGTTCTACAGCTTATTGGAAGAGGATGTAATGAGTAAGGGGGTTGATAGCTTTAAGAGGGCAATTGATCTTCATTGGAGACTAATAAACTGACTAGGACCAGCCTAGCTGAGTCTAGAGCCTGTGGTTGGTCGCCACATTTGTATTTGTGTTCATATTAATATGCAGCATAGTTTCACCAAGGTTTTTCCAGCAAAAAGCATTATGACGAGCCAAACATTTGATAACGTGAAATACTTGCAATCATTGACAATGAACCTAATTATCTCAAAAACCTGCCTATGTCGATTTTTTTTATACTTCCTTGCATTTCAAACACAGTCATGGGTGGGTTACTAACAGAACACTGCTCTCTCAATAGACATCTAAATCTACCTCATTTGGAGTATGCTGTTCAGTTTTGGTCTCCTTATCTTAAGAAAGATATTAATGTATTGGAAAGGGTTCAAAGGCGGGCTACAAGGCTAATCAATGAACTTTCTCATTAAGACTATGATTCCAGGCTTAGAAGGTTAAAAATGTACAGTCTTGAGCAAAGAAGAGACCGAGGGGACATGATTCAGTTGTTTAAATTTATTAAAATGAAAGATGTTACAGGACTGAAGTTTAGCACTGAAAACAAGACTAGGGGTCATTGTTTTAAGCTATTTAAATCTCAGGCTAATACGGATATTAGGAAAAATTATTATTATAGCAGGGTAGTGGAACCTTGGAACAGCTTACCGGGAGAGGTTGTAATGAGCACGGGAGTATATAGTTTTAGGAGGGCCATTGATCTTCACTGGGAATTGTAAATTGACTAGGACCAGTCTAGTTGGGCCTAGAGCCTGTTGCTGGTCATCACTTTTGTATTTGTATTTGTATAAATATGGTAGGTGTCATGGGCAATCCAATGTTGTAGAGGTTGTTAAGAGGCAGAAGAAAGCTGAATTCATGTACTGTGTAATTTTGATTATTATTCTACACAAAGATTTGAATACTTAGTATTCTCCACTGTATCAAATCCTGGGAATTGTCCAGTATCTCAGCCAGACAACTGCTCAAAATTCCTTTCTGCTATCAGGATCTAGGGGTCCTAACAAAGATAGTACAATAGACTAATTGTCCTGGTCCTTACTGAACACCCACTTCCAATTCCTACATTCATTCAACATGGGTCAACGTCAGGGCTTCCGAGACCCAAGGCAGGTAGGTTCCTTGTCACCTTGCTCTCCAGCCCCCATCCTTCCTCCCATAAATTTTAAAACGTATACTACTGTGATTCTCAATCAGTCCTGGTCAATATTTCTTATGATGCGTATCTGAGATGAATTTTCCGTCAAACCTATATATCTGGAGTTCTGTTTGCTGTCATTTTTGGATTAGAGCCCCAATAATTATTAAACAAAGTCGCCAACAAAAAGAATTTCTCCTTACACAAAGAAACTTTTTTTGTTTTCTTTGGGGTTGATGCTGCTCTTGAGTTTGAACTCATCTGAGGATAAATATAAGTATTCCCATTTTTGAGCAACAATCAATGATTGATTCTCCCTGCTGTCCTTTTTTGCTCGAGACAAGTGGCACAGCGAAGAGGAGGGCTTGAGGATGAAAACATCCCCCAGAGCCATTGGTTTTAACATAAATGCAAATTCTAATACAGTAGTTTATGCATATGAAAGGGCTGTTTTGATTTAAAAAAAAAAAAAAAACCTTCAGAAGGTAATTCTGATTAAAAAAAAAAACTTGCAGAAGGTATTTTTGATTTTAAAAAATCTTTCCAGAAGGTATTTCAGGCTGCTCTAGTCCTCAAGACAATTTTAATATTAAGCCTGCCCATTATCTAAGATTCTCAGGAGATGGCCATTGCCCTCCCCCCTTTTCCCCCAGGTTTGAGAAAATAATATAGTTACATGTACAGTGTGTGCATTATTTTCGAAAAAATGTGCGTGCATTGAATTTATACCCTTTGCCTAACTGAACCATCCTTTGAAAAACAAAAAATTAAGAAAAAAAATTTATCATTTAGTTAAACAAAGAGACTCTTCTGGCTTTTGATTTTATTGTTCTTGGCATTTATAATTGTACATTTTTTTTTCCTTATAATATGGCCAAGTATATATATACATTTTGCTATTCCTAAAAAAAAATTTCTCGTAATCAGATTTAATGAATTGTTCACTCTGGGATTTAAAAGAACAGTTACACAGACCTTCGATCAGTGCGGTAGTCCTGAGAAAATAAAGTGGAAGAATTTCTACAAATATCAGCACAAGTTAATGAAATCAAAAAATTGGGAACATGCTTGTAAAGCTGAAGGGGGGAATATAGTTTAGAATTAAATATACATACATATATATATATATATATATATATATATATATATATATATATATATATATATATATATGAAACCATACCAATTAGTTAATGTAATTTGAAGCAAAATTCTCAGTGTGAGAAAGCAGGACTTTGCAAAAAATAAATAAAATATTTTTTTTAATAGTAAAACAAGAGTATAGAATTGTAAAAAAAAAGGATGAGAAAGATTTCACTGCCATACGTTTAACTAGCACATTTTGCCCCCTTTTTTTTCAGTATCCCACATGAAAACCCTTTGATAATGAAAGTTCCAAGTTAATTAAGACTAGCAGTTGGAAAAAACAGTAACAGATTTTTTAATATTAAAAGTTTTAAGCATATTTCTAAGATGGGAGAGGAGTAAAACAGATCGCACATATTTATAAAAATATAAAAAATATAACAATTAAACTACATTTTAATAAGCAAAAATTCAATTCTTCCATTTTTTCCAAATTTTTTTTCCTTCAAAATTTTACATCTGAAGGAACTACAGATACTATTAGAAAAATTGGCTTTTCTTCTTAAACTAATTTTTGGACGCTTACAACTCCTTCTAAAATATTATACTTACATCTCTAAATTGAACTAATCCCAATTCGCCTAAATTAGAAACACTAGAATACGCAGATTCGTTTTGCAAAAATATTTGGCATAATACCATTTGCTGACTTCGAAATAAAGAGCCCATCTTCACGGAAATCTGAAAGCTGAATAAAGTTCCAACCCCAGAATTAAGAATGCACGGGTACTTTTACCTCGGCTATCATAAGACAGAATGGAATTTATTGCTTTATTGTGCTATACATCTACCTATCATAACAGAAAGTAAAGCTTAAAATTACCGTTTAATGATCTGTGCTCTATCTCACGCACTAATTTTAAAGTGTGAAGTAAATTTTCTCGTGCCATAATAATTGAACAAAATAAATAACCTGACATTTTTTTTTTTTTTTCAAATTATTGTTTTTTCAATTCAAGTAAGAAGGACAGTCTCCCGATTATGAATAGCTATATTAAAGCAATTCCTTTTTCGCGCTATTTTTAATAGATAAAATTAGCAAGAGCTGTAGGATAATCGATCAATTATTATCGCAAGACCAACGTATGAGCTGAGCGCTGAGCATGTCCTTTTAATAAGATTAACCTTGAATTGAATGAAGGTCATGAAAGCAACTGCGGCCCTACATTAGGCGCAAGGAGCAAATAACAGCGAGAGATTTAATTTTCAGGGTTCTCCTCTTCGACACTTATAAATGAGTTACACGCATTGAGCTGTATAGTAACCCTGGAGAGCGGATGGGGTCGAATCGCATTGGGGTAGAGTGTAACCTTTGAATCTCGCCAATGTTCCCCTCGTTAGGCTTAGTAGATGGTCTTAGCATTGGAGTCTACGAGGAAGTTCGCAAGCTTTAAAAAATATTTAAAAATAACCCATTTGCTTTTTGTTATCAAATGACCGGTTTTTAACTACATCACGTTGTCGGTCTGATGAATATATACATCACTAAACAAAACAATTCTTTACTTTTATTTAGTAAAAGAATAAAAATTTGGCTCTTTTTCGGCAACCATTATTGCCAAGACTCAGGGTGACGTGAGATGACGTAGAAGGAGAGGGAGGGAACTTCCATCGCTCGGAGCGCTCGGAGATATGTTTTTCTTTTCCTTCGTTTTTTGTTTGTTTCGCTTAATAAGAGTAAGAATTAACAGATAATTTGTTAATTCAAATTTTAATTGTATAATTAAAAATTTTAGTATTTTTCATCGAGAATGTAGGATTATTTAACACAGTAACACAGTACTTTTTAAACAAATGCGGATTTATTTCAATTTATTAACCATTTACCTTCTGTAAAAACAGTTACACGAGTCGTAATTTTTGCGAAAATGAACGTATCGGTGACTTTGCGAGATAAAAAATTTAGTGAATTGTATGTGAATAGAACAGAAAGTTTAAATATTTCGCGATAATGATGAGCTAGCGAAAATTAAAGTAAAACGAAAACAAGGGTTTTCACATTCACAATATTGTTTTTGTATGTTTATCTCTTTTCTGCAGGGAAGTTTTAGGTTTTCTTTCTCAAATATTCAGCAGATATTTTGTAAGTATTGTGTTGTCTTCATAATATTTATTTAAAAAAATTTTTTTTTTCAAAAGCATTAAAACAAAAACCCTCTTACTTTGGCTTTTAGCTATAATTATGAGGTACATACTAATTTTTGAATCACAGATTTTTTTTTTATCGTTAAAAAAGAACTTATCAATTTTCCTTTTACACAATTCCCAGTTTTTTTTTTACAGATTTGTGACGTATCGCATTATATTTTCATCTTTTTGAGAACTATTTCTTTTGCAATGTAAAGAAATAGTTGGAAAAAAAATATGTCTAAATTCCCAACTTTATTATTAATTATTTTAAATCGTTTATTCATTCATTCTTCATTGATAGAAAAAAGTACAAATTATGTATGAATATCCTCTTGGTTTAATCATTATGAAAATGTTTCTAAGTAATACCGTGTATTTTTATACAATTATGGTGAAATTATATAAGGTTAAACAGTTTATAGGTATAAAATTTCAAAAAAAAAGAAAAGAAAAGATTTTGCGACCACATTGGAAGAAATTAATATTGACTTTCTCTTTGAACACTCCGTAATGTGAACACCCCCGTATTCTGAACACATTTTGAGGGCGAATCCATATAGTACGATATCCTGCTGTTGCTTTTGCGGCGACAATGTTTTATCCAATCCCCCTTTATGGTGCACCCCCCCCCCCAATCAGAATATTTTTGTTCCATTCCATAAGTGTCCAGGTTAGAAATAATTTACTGTACAATATTTCTGCTCTTTAAAGAAGATTTATTGGCTTAAAGGCTTTTTGAAAACATTATTAAAAAACCCATGATATTGTTTATTTTATTTTTTAATTGTATCGGGGGGAAGGGGGTTACCTTTCGGTGCCCCTCATAAAAATTATTTCTGTGTCCGCCCTTGCACGTATGGGGGATTTTTGTTTGTGAAATATTTTTTTATATTTCTAAAATAGGTTTGTGACTGAATTGAAACTCATAATTTCAATCAAGTCCATGTTCTTGTATGCTATGTATAATAGTAAAATTACTTCCAATTGTTCCTAAAAATGAAGATGAAAGAAAGAATAAAATTTCAACTCAATACATTTGTAAAAAAAAAATATGCCACTCCTGCCAACCCCTAGTTACGCTACTGTCTGTGAACAATATTTAAATAAAAGGTTGCTTTCAAACCTGATGCAAAGGAAATGACTATGTCATCATAATTTGACCCCATCGAACTAAAATATCTGCATTGTGTCTAAAACTGTTACATTAACTTTACAGACATAGTAAAAGGTGACTTATTATAGCACGAAAATATACCACATTGATAAATCTAACAGTTTTTCAAAACCATGACATAAGATAAATAAATATCTTTGTGCTGAAAAGTAAAGTAAGAAGTAACAACATCAGAAAGCACAAATTGCAGATTACTGCAGACACGTGTTTCGGTGTTATAAGGAACGCCTTCATCAATGCAAAAGAAATGGGCTTATGGATGAAAAGACATTCAACAAAAGCTTTTTTCGGATGTCTTTTCAGTCATAAGCCTTATCATCCATTTTAATCCTAAGCTTTTATTCATGTATGCGATTGGTGACGAGGGAAAGATCATTGATTTAAAAGTTTTATCTGTTCGGCCAGTTTCTGTAAAATAAACAAAATACTTCTCATTTATTTCAGCAAGAAAGGCTTTGAAAAAGATTTAAAATTTTCCCTTGATCCTACTTTTGGGGGTAGCAACACTTGGAAGTTTAGTTACGTTTCCTTTTCCGTGCTGTTCTCTGTTATTTAGAGGAAAAAAAATCATTCGAATTTTGACATCTTGAGTTTTTCGCAAACACGAATTGCGATAGGACCATACTCGTTGAAGTTCATGTTTCTACAGATGAAATGGAATGTAAATGGCAAAGAAATCTGCACCCGTTCAAGAATGACTCATGATTTTCCAGAATAGATAATGTAAGGCATATCCATGAAAAATAAAATAGCGATAAGGATGCAGTAATTAAGATTGTGATTTTATGGCCGATGTCCACCAGTACATTTATCATAAAGATTATTTACAGCGTATTACGTTATGTATTTTTTATTTCTTATCAGTGTTAACTGATGGAAATGAGTAATCGGGAAATTTTGAATTCAGATAAAGTTTTACTGTTTAAATTCATCCATACAGGTGTTTTCGCCTGAAAAAACGTAATTTTACCCAGAAAAACCTTCTTTTTTAAATGTAAAGTCTGATTGAGTTGGGCTCTGAAAATAAAATAAAATAAATAAATATGAATAAAACCAATCCGCTGACGATTTCTAACTATGATGACGACAATTTCGCTCTCTAAATAAATACTAATGACAACCGTCGTCATGGTAATGATTTGTAACTATGAAGGCGAAAATTTCGCTCTTAAATAAGTACTAAAAACAACCATCGTCATGGTAATCTGAAAAATCAGAGCAACATCAAACTTGGGAAATAAGTGAGAATAGTACGCAATTCGTGATTACTCAAAAAAAAAAAAAAAAGTATTCTATTTTATATGTGTTCGGACTGACCCGTTGATAGTAATCGAAAGAACACATTTTTCCTGCTTACAAAAGAATTCGTTTGGGGCTTTTGATTCATATTGAACTGAAGGTATAAATAACCTTTCTGAAGTAAGTTTTAAGAACAATTGTAAGCCTTTATATACGCGATTGGTAACGATTTCATTATTGGCACACAATGGTAGAAAGCTTAATCATTTAAAATTCTTATCTATACTGTCAATTCTTATGAGTTAACAAACAAAACACTTGTAATTGATTTTAGTAAGGAATTTTCAATTTTCTCTCATGATTCTGCTTTTACGACTAGCAAAACTCAGTAGTTGTGATTATCTTTCTTTTTGCTTGCTTTCTCATTTCTTGTAAAAAATATTTGAATTTAAGATGCGCGCTTTTCCCCGCGAGATTCATCTTAAAATGAGTTGAGGTAATCGAGGTCGCGATTATTTTTTTTTTTTTAATTTAATATAAGTACTTGTACTACTAACTACTGTAACATATTTCACGTAAAATATAAGGGCGCGTTTATAAACTCTTGATCTTCGGTTGCTCCGATCTCGACCGGTCGCGGCTCTGACGTCACGGTCATCAAATGAATCGAAGGAGTTTATAAACAAACGCGCGGTCGTTCCGGTCGATTTCGCTTATTTGCGCAATGGAGTTTACATTTTGAAAGTCCGTGTTAACTACTGTAAAACTGAAAGTTCGCTTTTAAAATTCAGGAATAATAATATCCTATTGTTGTTTTCGTGCTAGTCTAAAGAAGAGGCATGTAAAAATTCAATCGGATGAATTTTAAGTATTCTGTGGCTTTCTCTGAATGTTTCTGAGAAGATGACTTTAATCGTCAATTTATAATCAGGGAAGCTTTGGAAAAAAACAAAAAACAAGGCTGCAAGAGCAGCTTATTCATTAGCTCTTATTTGAATTTGATTGATATTTAGCTCTCATTACTAATTTTGTTGAGTATGCATTATAGCCGTAAGAATCAAAGAAGGTTTTTTTCAAAAAGCGCTTTGTTTCAGTCTTTATTTTGTTTTCAACGGAGCATCGTTTTTTTTTTTAAATATAAAGTTCGTCAATACTACGCTACTGCATCAAACGAGCTTTATTATGGAAATATCGATAACAAAATGGGCAGCAAAAGAGAGTGCTAGTATACTTTAAAATCTAACATACTCTGTTGCTGACCTTTTTTGTTCTATATTATTCTTTTTTGGATTGTGACAGGTAAGTAAGAATAGTTATTGTCCAATGTTATTTCAATTATGGTGTTTTGATGTTCGTTCTATCTCATTTGCTTTCACAATGTAATAATCATGATACATTGATAATATTGTTTCGGTAAAAAGCTCAATTAACAAACAAAATTACTTGATTTTTCTCGCATGTTTTGCTGTTTCAAGTTGGAAGGATTTCATTGAAATCAAAAATAACAAATTTAAGTACACAATAACTTCAACCAGAATCTTGATAAGATTTAAAACTGTCTGTGATTCAAATTATCTCTTAAAAAATTTCTGCAAAAAAAAAAAAAACGCTGTACTTCTCCCGAGTCTCGAGTGCCATATTATGACGACAGCAAAAATGTCCATAGTCGAGTTCCACAATGATACCAGCATATTTTTTTAGTTATTCTTGTTGCTTTTTCAACAATGGGAGTACCTCAAAATTTGTGAACAAGCTTTGTTGCTCACCCAGAGCCGACCATAGGCCATTTCAGGAAATGTTATAAGTTTTATAGGAAGCGGGACACCCATCGACCAAACGGACAAGGGGCTCTCCTTGGCTCTCTGTGGCCCAGAGCTCGCCAAAATATGTATCTAATCATACATAATTGTTTGAAAAAATATAAGAACAGGGATCGACCCAGACCTGAATTGGGTCCACTTTGTGGATACTTCACAAAATTTCACATTGTAAATGCAGCTCATTCACAAAAATTTGCATCATGAAATAAAAGTCAAGATTCAGAATCCCCTCACCATGGGACACTACAGATTGAAAAAGTGGTGACCCGCAATAAAGACTTTTTGTGATTCTATAGCTTGGACATTAACAATTTCCTTCGTACACCTAATTAAAAGGTTGCACAAGCATCATTTTGCCACGTTCATAGCTATCAAATTGAAATATAACCTGGTAACTCAAAATGATTCACTTTTCAAAAATAAAGAAAATTCACAAAAATATTTAGCTTTTTCACGAAATGGGGTCCCAAAAAATAAAAACTGGATGGATCCCTGAAAAACTTTCTACAAATTTAGTTAGGTATCAAAATTATTGTCCAAGTAATCTCATTAAGCGGAAACTACCATATGGGTACAGAGTAGAAACTCGAAAATTCAAGGTAATTGGGGGCTCGTATCGATGAAAACTCGGATTATCCGGAAAATTCTTCCAGATTAAATTTGCACCCCTTTTAGAGAATGTATGGAAGAGCCTCTTTTCTTTATGCAAAGAAAAGGAAGTATTGTCTTCATGGAAAATTATCACAGATATTTCAGCATAAATTTTGCTTTAATTACCTCTAAGCAACTTTTTTTTTCTCACGAGGTCTGTACGTATTTATTTTTAGATTTTGATAAAAATCAATTTTTCGGAACTAAACTGTATAACTGATAATATAAATTAAACACTTCAAATAAAGTGGAACTTCTAACTTTCAAGACTCCATTGTATATATATATATATATATATATGCAAACATGTGTCTGGTTTTATAATTAGTAAATGACAAAAGTACTATTGAAAAATTTAACTAATAAAATGGTTTTTGAAAATTCAAAGCGTTTCTTCTTGTTATGCCATACATTAACATATACAGTATGACTCTACAACAACTATCTGAATCGCTTTCAGAATTTGAGCAAAAAATAAAGGAGATTGCACTTGCTGCAATTTGGAAAATTATTATTCTGTCGGCGCACGCTATTATCCTTCTCTCCGCTGCAGCACTTGTTAGTACACTTATCATGAAAAGCGTTAGCTTTTCTACTTGACCAATGAATAGCTCTTTCTCTTTAAAAATAGTTTTTCTGAATTTCAACATTCGTACAGTAAATACCGTCGCCTCTGCTTAATCGCATAACGGATAAACGAATACCCCGCTTATGAATAAAATATCCCGGAACCGAATATTTACCATGCCGTAGATGCAATGTTAAAAATCCCCACTTATTCAAATATATGGTGGAACTAACAATATTTGTGTAAATGGGGCCGACAGTAGATTAAAATGTACTATCGGAAAAATCTGATAATACGAATGCGGTCTGGTTGATTTGGGTAACTGTAATTTTACCGTAATTTAGAAGTTTTTTGTTGTTCTAAATAAAGCATATTCTTGTATTAAACATTTTATGTAATGCATATTTCTAATTACCAGTAAAGTTTCAAAGAATCAAAATAGAGAAGAGCTTTCAAAATGACTTGTTTTCAATTTAATATTGAAAAATGCAAACGTGGTATAGTTTTACAGTAAAATTTGGTTTATTGTATCTTTCATTTTATGCACATTACACTAAAAAATATTTAAGGGTGCTTAGTGTTCAGTCTCCATCTAAGTGATTTAAATATGGCCAGGTGCCCTCAAGCCTAAAAACATTTTTTTTAAGAAAGGTTTCTTTTAATCAATTTAAAAAAAAAAAACATTTAAGTGCAATTTCCTTTTTTTTTTTTTGCGTTCACGAACCTGTGTGACTTCCCTTTTCTGTTTCTTTTCTTTTAACTCGTAAACCTGTGTACCATTGTTTTTTTTTCCTTTCTTTTTCTCATCTTTTTGTTGCATTTTTTTTTACACCTTTTTTTTTTGCGCCCTTTGGAGGCCAAGGTTGACGCCCTCTTACGGGATCCAGTCCGCCCCTGAATATGGTTTTTGAAAATGTCCGAAGATGTAGGCAGGACTACAAAACTTTTGCTAGGGTAATTAAATTATGTGGTAGACCTTCCACACCCTGAACATTCCCATTACCTGAACCTTCGTGGTTCAGGTAATGGCAAAATGAAAAAAAAAATTTGACCATTAGAATAACTGGGCCAACTGTCAATATCTGATTTTTTTGCTAAATAAGTTCTGTAGGATGTTGGAACATATTCAAGATACTTTCAATCCAGGGCTCGTCTCCTAACTTGCATCTATGGATATACAGTGAAAAAAGTTTAACATGATATATGGTTAACACGCAATGATATATTAGTCCGGACAAAGTATTGTGTAATTTAATTCAATTTTTTAAACAAAAAAAAAATTTAGTCCCTTCAGTTTCGTGTTAATTTTTTTTTACCGTATTTAAAAATAAATTTTTTATAGTGAAGCACAGCGATTCTCAACCAGTGGTCCGGCAGACCGGTACTGGTCAGCAGGAAAAAATCATGACCAGTCCACAAACACTTTTTCTTCATTCACGTTTTTAAAAAAAATCCTGTTAAGTTTCCTTTCTTTATTTATTTATTCATTTATTTTTATTACTCTGCAACAATTTTTTAAAAAAACTTTGCTGTCAACACAATCTTTTACGAAGTTTTATCGTTCCCTGAGTCGGAAGTTTTTTTTTTCTAAAATAAATCCATAAATGGTGGAAAAACCACAGCCTAAAAAAAAAGTGTCGCATATTTTTAATATAGTCTGCAAATATAAGTTTTTTTTATATATTTTTTAAAGAAATTTAAATGGTCTGCAAAACTTTTTTCAACAGCTTTTGCCAGTCTGCGTGTCGCAAAAGGTTGAGAAGCGCTAGTCTAAAACACTCAAATGCTTTTTATGTCACGGAAACGTGTAATACAGTAAACTTTCATTTATCCAGACAACTGATGCCTTCACTCATTTTTCTTTGAGTTTGTACATCGACTTAAAAAAAATGAGACAAATACAGTTTAACCCCGATTTAACAATTGTCAAGGGACTGGAAAAAGATATTAAGTCAAGGATATCATTAAATCGAGGAGCATAGACATTCAATGCAGTCAAACCCAGACCAGTGAAATGTATCCTTAAATTCAGAAAATCATTAAATCAGGTATCGTTAAATCGAAGTTATACTGTAGATTTTTACCCTCTGACAAAAGCTCCGGCTTGCTCCCCCTAGATCTGGCCGTTCAAGTATTTCAGGTGTGTAGTTAAGAGGGCATGATGTTCTCCAACTCTCTAATTTCCCAAACCAGTGTTCATTGAACATACCACTGATTCATCTGTAAGCATTATCCCCCACCTTTTTTTTCAGGACTACACTAATTAAATGCTGTAACAAAAATCAGAATATGATTTTTTGGAAATTTCATCAAAAGTTTTGTTTTGCACAAATATTAATTTCTTCTTTGATGCGTTAAATGTGAATAGTAAGGTATATTGCTCAAAAAAATCAACTTTTTCTAAAAATGCTAGTCTAGTCTATTTTAATTAAAGCTAGAGCAGGTAATGATACCCCCTTCCCCAATATGGTTGAACACACAGTGCCCGATCAACCGAAAGTGATGCTCAAGCTCTGGTAAAAAGTGCTGTTCCCATCCATGAGAAAATCCGTATATTTTCAAAGAAGCTGTTGTGTACTAGAAAAGCATTGGAGCATTCACACTAAATGGTAATCAAATTCAAAAAATGCCACTTTCATCCTACTTGTGCAATCAGCAATATATGTTTTACACGTATCCTGGTACAAATTGAGAACTCATTGTTTTTTGCTATCTTGTATACATAAGTTAACAAAAGCTTAACATGTAAATTAGTACTAAGTAATATTCAGCTGGCAGTCTACTTTTCTATCAGTACCTTTGTAGAGATGTTTAAAGATATATCCTTTTTTGTGTTTTTTGGCAAATTTAGAGCATATTCAGTAGAGATAACCATTTAAAATTAAAAAATGGAAATTAAAAGTACTATTCTGTAATACAGCTAGAACTATCATATTTTGTCAACATGAAATAAATGCAGCTGCTTTACTTTAAAGAAAGAACTTTTTCAGTTGAAGTTTTGAAACTGGAAGTATATTGTGATATTTGATGAAACTCTTGTTCAGAAAAAAAGAAACAGAATATCCTGTTAATATGTACAAGGAATAGAATTTAAAAAGAATTAGTGTTGACATATAAAATTTGCATTTAGCTTGAAGCAAATAAAACTGAATTTTGTTCATTAAAACCAACACACTGAAAATCAAAAGAATCTTAAATGCAGATCTAAAGTTGCAAAAATATCAACTGTAACAGCATATTAGGGCCAACAATCATGCGTTAAATATGATAACGAAGCTTTCAATCATTGTTTCAAGCTAAATACAAAAATTTACCATTATTTCAACTTTAAATTCTACCCTACATATGCATCATTCGAGTGTAAAAATTTAAATTTATTTTCTATCCTTACGTTTAAGGACCGCTGTACGAATGAATTTCTAACTTCAACATGCAATGTAAATGTGTTCCTCTAAAAGAACAGACAAAATAAAAGAGTTGATTCCGCCAAACATTCAGTGGATCAGGTTGTCAGTAGTTAAAAAAATTAAAATGATTTAGAATTTTCGACTAAAATGCACTTTTTCTATTTTGTTCTAGTGCTCTCAATAAGCGCGGCAGCCAACAAAATGTAAATAAGAGTAGTTTCGCGGCCTATTTGTGCAAAAACAGTATTCGACCGGTCACGTGACGAATTCGCCCGGCGAAAAAGCGCGGTCGCTCTGGTCGCGACCGAAATGACCACGATCGGAGTTTGTAAACACGAGTGGGTTTCGTTCGGAGCCCCCGAAGAGAGTTTATAAACACTCCTTAAGTGTCAAGTCCACCCTTTATGGTTTTACAACAGGATACGGTACACAACACAACACTACTTCATTTAAGTTTCAATTGCATCAATTATTTCCTTTCAAGAGAAAAACAAAACTGCCATCCTCCCAAAAAGCGCAGCTATTGCACCACTGGTTGCATCCAATGAGATCAGCGATCGCACAGTGCATTAGCAAAAATCGTAATGCCAGCGAAACAGCGATAATCTTACAAATCTAGTCTTTCACTCTACCCCTTCTCCCGCCAAGCGAGCTCAAGTTTCCACTATTGTAGCTTCTCTCCAGGATACTATATAGAGCTCAATGGTTACACGTTGCAGAAAGTCATTCACTATTTTATTTACTTAATTCGTCCCTTTTCCCTAAGCCATATAACTTCAAGACCCTAGTAACAGTAAATAGTTTTAAAATAGTAAAGAAAAAAAAGAAACAAAGAAGAAAATGTGAATTTTCGACATTTTCCCAGGTAGCACAACATACAGGGCCGTGGTAGCCTGATCGGTAAAGCATTGGACTCGGGACCGGAGGGCCTCGGGTTCGATCCTCGCTGGTCGAAGACCCACCGTCGTCATTAATGGGGACTGGGCGACGTTAAATATGCTCGTGGTCTCAATGTCCTCCAAGTGAAACGATAACTCTGGGGGTGCTAGTACTAGGTAGCTATTAGCTCCTGGACTAGTTCAAAATTCTCACTAACTGTTCGATTCGGTGATGGTGCTGCCATCTATCGGTATATAAAATAATGGAGGCAAGGCACTTAGTATGCAGTCCTCGACATAAATACAGTTGAAGTCAGTTGTGACTCTTGAATAGAATAGAATAGAATAGCACAACATACCGATCGACGTAGATAACCTTGCGAAAAAATATAGTTCTACATTTTTCTCCGGCGTCGATCTTCCGGACAACATAACACTTAATAAGTCCTGAATATAAATCTAGATTTTTTTTTCTACTTCAAACTGTAAAAAAAATTACTTTTTTCCGACACAGATCCAAGGGTGCCCATATGCAAAATTTTAAGGGGGGAGGCTGTATGCAAAGCGGGGGCTCGACGTCCCCTCCCCCCGAAACGTTTTGTACCGTAACACAGAAGAATGTTTTTTTTTTTTTTTTTTAATTTCTAATGTCAGAAAAGGTAAATAACGAAGTTTTTTTATTCTTAATTTCGAAACTATTGAACGAGTGAAAATTTAAAGAAATACAGAAAAAGCAGCTGCAAAGCATAATTGAAATTTAGACTCCTCTAGGGGCGTGCACAGGACTTTTGGGGCCTGTCACAAATGACTTTCTCGGGCACCCCTCCATATTGTTTGCCCTATTTTCACCACTAGTTTAAAAAATATTGGTCCCCCCCTTCAGGCTCGGGCCAACAGGTGTGCCTTCTCCCCTAAAACTCTCATAAAACGTCCACTCTGCACCGATTTCGAGTCGAGGACTCCCCAAGAACCGGACCCCTAGTTTCCGATAAGACTAGTATCTGGTTACCAAGATGTGCCAAATTCAGCTCCTTGATACATCCTGAGAAAAAAAATGCAAAACTCACGTTTTGTAGCATATTTTTCAAGATTAATTTTTGTGACTGATATGTTCCATGTCTTGACCGAATTCAGTATTTTGTGATTGCTTGTTTTTATCTTACTTATACTGCATACTATTGCACGAAGGAAAAAATAACTTACTCTACCCTATTTCATTTTCTGCACTACTTGTGATTGAAAAAAAAAATGTTTATTTTGAGAAATATGTTTAACTTAAAACGGGTGTGTCTTACAAAGTTATAATCATTTTGTAAGACTGTGCAATCAACTTCTTAAAAGTGCAAATAAAGTGCTTTAAATAATTTCAACTGTTCTAGAGTCTTTGAAAATTATTTAAGTTTTTAAACTTCCTTTAAAAGTTCTACAATTTTGCCTCTTATCAAGAAAATTAAGTATGAATTGTCCAAATGGCCAGAATATTACTATTTCTTTCTTATTTTCTGAATCTCTACACCATTTCTTTTAAACCATTTTGTACGATTTTTATACTGTAGGGTATTTGGTGAAAAGGGGGTTGGGATATTGGGGAAGTGATCAATAATAAACTACACTAAAAGCCGATATGGGCAAATGACGATGTACTTCTCTTTTCTCCTCAAGGGTTCATACTCTATTTGGATGAAAAAATTCCATGACCTCATTACATAAAAAGAAAAGCACTATTTAATCTCCAACTTGCTAATATTTGGAAATGAGCATTAGCAAAACGTTTACATGAAATGCCACAGCATTGAAGCACTTACTCATAATGGAAACAATATAAGTGTACACTAAACTATTCTTATTTGTCTTCATCATAAATTTAAATAAAGTAAAGATGCAGTGAAACAAATATGATGATGCTTAAATGTCTGATTTTTTTTTTTTTTTTTATAAACAGGCAGAATGATATTGAATGGGGCAAAGGTTAAATAAGTCATCACTAAGTTTCAATAAATTTGCTCCAAAAGTTGCCTTTTAGCATCAACAGTGCCTTTAATCATCCACATAACTTGACAGTATTTTGGTTCTTTAAAGTAAAGCCACATATTCAGTAAGTTACCGCCCTATTGCCAGGGCTAAGGCAGAAATACATGAAATACACCGCCAGCTCAGTCAATTCCAGCCAGTCCTCGGCTGGAATTGACTGAGCTGGCGGTGTATTTCATGTAAAGCCACATAGTTTAGTTTTTTATGTTTCTAAACCAGATATGTTTTGAAAAAACCAATCAGTAATGAATCAATCTTCTGATTCAAAAGTACTTGTTTTGTTTTTTGCACATTTTCAAATGCACATAAATTAATAGGTTATGAAATTCCAGAACATGTTTGATTCCTGACATAGAACGTAGCAGTGGGTTGCATGGATTAGTTTTGCAGGCCGTATGCTGGGCACTACTGTTTTCGAGTATTAGAATTCCTCTTTTTCTGTATTCTATCCCTGACTAAAGATCTTTATTTTCTAAAACCGTCAACAAATTAAGATAAACTCTGATAAATTTAATAATAAAGTTCCTACGAATGATGGAATCGAACTCAGATACAATTAAATTGCTTTTTTTGAGTAGGCGGGGCAAAACTAAGAACGTAAATTTCGCTACTACAGAATATGAAACATAAGAAGTGTTGAAAATAACAGTAAATTCAAAATAAGTGATGTCCAAGCAGTAAAATCACATCGCAAAAAAGGCAAGCGGCTGCGACAGAAGTGGATGCAATGAGATTTAAAAATTCCGAATTGATTTTGGGATCGTTCAATTTTCCACTTTTAATAGCTTTTATATGCTATACTTTTAAATCACTCAAGATTTGTAATGCTCTTTCAATTACTGTTACTTTTTCTTCGTCCAGGACATTTTTTCATGATTTGAAATTAATTTCCATGACTTTCAATGAAAATTTCAATTTTCCATGACATTTCCAGGTTTGAAATTTGCTTATTTTTTTTCCCCATGACTTTACAATATTTCCATGATCCATACGAACCCTGCTCCTCTCGATTTTCCTCTCTGTCGATTAAATGTCAATGATTTGTCGAGCAAGCAATTTTTATTTTGATTGATCTTGATTTACAAAAGAATGCTTAACTTTCAAAAGACTTGGTTTGCCTATTTTTCTCCATACTTTTGTAGTCTCAATTACCCCATATAAGGCCTCAAAATACAGATTTTTATATCTATTTTTCAAAACATTTCCCGGAGGAGAAACCCCTGGACCCCTTGAAAATATGGATGTTCTACATCTGACTTAAAGGGACACTCTCCTGTTATCCTTACCACTACATGGTAAATAAAGAATAATAACAAACTAAAATTAAAATAAAAGAGTCCTACAGTGGAAACATTAAAAATCAAGACAAAAAACTTTCTATGCTAAATATTTTTATGCGTGTATGTGTGTCTATATGTATACATATGTGTGTGTTAGAGCAATGTCCGAATCCGGGCCCCTCCCGAAAAAAAAAATTCTGGATACGGCCTTGTACCATAGGATGTTATCTTTACACGCGTTTTACTCAAAACTTGAAAATGTCCAACTACATCGCTTTGTTTCTCACTGACTCATATGTAATCCTTTCACAGGCATCAGAAAATAAAGAAAAGCAGGGAAAATAGTCACTTTTCCAAAAAAATCACCAGACTTTGAAATAAAATATCTCCTCACCTTTTACAGCTAACAATAAAACTTTAAATACATTTTTTAAGACAATTTTATATTATTTAATTAAACAAAAACTACTTCACCCGCAATTAAATAGTGTTTCTCGATATGAAACGAAAATTAGAAAAACACCCCAAAATCCAAAAGAGCGGTCCAAGTTTCCCCGACGTTCAGCCATATTTTGACAAACAAGGCGAAAGCTTTTTCATTTTACTATAATTATGTATAGAAGTTGAGATTTGTTCCAAAAGCAGATGAACGGTGGCAAATAGAGGGGGGGGGGGTCATCCCCTCAAAACCGCGTTACTGTTTTAAAATTTGCTTGAAAAAATAAAAAACTTCATTGAAACCATATTGAAAAATAAATAATTTTTTGAAATCAATTTTTCGGAGGCATTACATGAAGGGGTGGATACAAGGGGGGAGTGTCGTGACAATAGTTTGAAATCAATTATAAGGTTCATTGCATTTGAGTAGCAAAAATGGCTGCTCGAAAAAAAAAAAAAAAAAAAAAGAAAACCTGACGGAAACCACAAAAAAAAAGTAAAATTGTAAATTTTTTTTTTTTTGATTACATGTCATTTTTCTATTTACATATACAGAGTAAAATAGCTTTGCTTGAGACAGCTATTCTGCGGCATGAGCCCAAATTTTTGGTGCCCAGATCTGGGCACCAAAAATTCGGGGGGGGGGGGAGCACATCCTTCAAGGGGTGCAGAGGCCAAAAAAAAAAAAAAAAAAAACTAGCACCAAGACTTGCAAAAACATCCTGCTGACCTCTGGGGAGGAGCCCTACAGATTTTGTTGCAAAGAGGCCCAATATTTGTAGATCCGGACCTGTGTCTGCCGCTCGATCGCTTTTTATGCAGAATTTAGCCACCAACAGTAATTGTAAAACTATTTCCAGAGCTACGGGCATAATTTTCATGTAAAGTCTCCGTAGATTATTATTCCTTTCTGTTGTGAATTTTAGATAGTTTCGTTTTTGTTCGAGCCGAGTTCATTTTTAAATGAGCTGTAAATAGTTAATTAGTTTAAATGTGTTTTAAACTTTGTGTTATGCAAGAAATGTAAAATTTTAATATCGTATTAGCCAAAAAGCTCGTTATACGCGAGTTCCTATAAATTAGACCATCGTATGAGACGGCAACTTTTTCTGACACGTTAGAAAAAGAATTACAAAAGCGTTCGGGTGACAAAAACATTGTTGTCTTTTTTGAAAAGTTGAAAAAAACTGATAAACGACGGCAAAGCCCAAAAATAAGAAATAATTTTTTGAATTTGTCGCATGAAAACATTTAAAAAATAATAACTCTTCATCATAGTTGCCAACCTCAAGATACAAAAAATAGGAGCACTTAAGGGAAAAAATAGGAGCACTGAGGGCTAAAATAGGAGCATGAAATCGTGGCCTGTGCAAAACCTTCCTTCTGTACCATAAGTTTCCATAAATTCTAAGCACTTATAAAATGCTTTTCTAAATTTTTGTGTTAGATTTTCAACAAAACTACAACCAAGTTTAAAACGAAATTATTTTACATTAAAAAAGCAACATTACATAGATACATATTGAAAAGTTTTAAAAAAACATGATTACTGTTTGATTTAATAAAACTGCAATCCTTTTTAAAAATATGCTTTTATACATATCCTACACGCATAAGAACATATTGAAGATTAAAAAAAAACAATTATTTCTTATACTTGGAAGTAAAGCAACTTCATAGTAAAGGTCAAGACTCTGAAATTTTGAAAGTGGCCAGTGGCCACCAATGTCATTAAGTTTTGAAATACAAACTGGAGAGGGAGAGGCAGTTTTTACAACTCCCCCCCCCAAAAAAAAAAAATCCCCTTCAAGAAAATTATTTTTAAAAAAAAACATAACTTTTTGCCTTCTGTTATTTTTAATAGTTTGTATTGAGACAAACAACTAATTCTGTTTTCGGGAACTTAGGCTATTAATAGTCTTGTCTACTTCATGTTGCAAATGACAAAACATGGCAACAACGCGAAAAAGTCAAGACAATAGATTTTTGAGTTTGTTGCATTAAAAGTAATTATAAATAATTAATGAGCCTTAAAAAAACTAAAATTTAGACGAAATAGCGAGTTTTTAGCACATTAGAGTCTAAACCAATGAGGATAGAATAATATTCTGAAGAAAAAATTGTGCATTTTTCAAGAAAAAAATTTGTAATTTTCCGAAAAAAAGCCTATTTTGCATTATTTTCAATAGTTCGCATTCCAATAAACAACTAATTCCAATTATGAAAACTTGGCCACTTAAAGAGTCTTGTGTACTAAAATCTCGCAAATGACCAAATATGGCGACTAAGTCAAAAATTCAGATATAAAATTTTGAATTTATAGCATGAAAAACAATTATATAAATAATTAATGACCCTTAAAAAACTAAAATTTAGACGAAATAGAGAGTTTTTAGCACATTAGTCTAAACCAATGAGGATAAAATAATATTCTGAAGAAAAAATTTTGCATTTTTCAAGAAAAAAATTTAGAATTTTCCGGGGGAAAAAAAAACAGCCCATTTTGCATTATTTTCAATAGTTTGCATTGCAATAAACATCTAATTCCGATTTTGAAAACTTGGCCACGTAAGAGTCTTGTGTACTAAAATCTCGCAAATGACCAAATATGGCGACTAAGTCAAAAATTCAGATATAAAATTTTGAATTTATAGCATGAAAATAATTTAAAAATAAAAAATCCCCATGAAACTACAATTTAATTGCGAATTTTTAGCACATTCGTGACCAAAGCAATAAGGATAAAATGAAATTTTAAATGGTATAACTGTTTTCATATTTCTCAATAAATTTATTTAAAATAACCAAAAATAAGCTAATAAAAAATCAAAATTAAGTTTGGAAAACTGAATGAACTTGAATTAAACACAAAAATTATTGATTTTTTAGCTATTTAAATAAAAATTAAATCGAGTTAATCAGACGTAGCATGTCAAAATAACTTCTAATTGCCATAAATATAAAAATATTTATAAGATGCAAAACGATTGAAAGCTGAGAAGCAAATTTTCACGAACCAAGTTCAATGTTGGCATGTTTCCCATAAAATAAATTTATTTATTTTCTACTAATTTAGACATAAAACATGCTAATCTAAGGTGGCATATTCGAAAATAACACTCGATTGGGCAAAATATTTTAATATTTACATGATTCAAAAAGATTGAAATTTCAAACACTAAAAGCAATTTTTCGGAAAAACAGATTAAGTTAAATGTTACCATGGTTTCCAAAATAATTCCTTCGTTAATTATTGAAATTAAATGAAAAATAAGCTAAACTAAGGTAGCATATGTCAAAATAACTTTAATTGTGGAAAACATCAAAATATTTACAAGATACAAAAGGATTGAAATTTCAAACGTGACAAGCATTTTTCCGCGAAGTCCGAGTAAGTTCAATGTTCAGGGTTCATACTCTATTCGGATGAAAAAATTCCATGACTTCATAAAAATTTTAATGACCTTCTTATATGAAGAGAATAGTACTATTTAATGCCAAACTTGCAAATTTTTGGAAATGAGCATTAGAAGAATTTCTACGTGAATGCCGCTACCCCTTTAAAGCACTTTATGATTGAAAATGTGTGAGCGTACACCTAAAAAACTAAACTATTCTCTTATTTGTCTTCATTATACAAATTTAAGTAAAGTAAAAATACAGTGAATAGAACATGGAAGCTTAAATATCTAAATTTCTTTTCTATAAACAGGCAGAATAATAATGAATGGGAAAAAGGTTGAACAAGTCATTTTTAAGTTTCAATAAGTTTGCTTTCAAAGTTGCCTTTTAGTGTCAACAATGCATCTAATCATCCATGTAACCTGCAAGTATTTTGGTTCTTAAAAGTAAAGTTTCTAAAACATATTTGTAAAAAAAAACATTCAATAGTTAATACATCTTAAGATTCGATTGTATTTGTTTACTAATTTACATTTTCAAATGCATATAAATTAGTAGGTTTGGAAATGCCAGAACATAATTTTAGGTTTCCGACATTGAATGTAACAGTGGGCCACATGGAGACCCGTTTCTCTGGCCGTATGTTGGGCACTACTGTTTTAGAGTATTAGAATTACCCTATTTTTGTACTCAATTACCACATTAACCCATTAATGCCTGACATTTTTTTTTCAAAGATTTTTTGTTTACGGGTTGCAAATAGTGTTTAATTGACAGGAAAAATAATTAAAAAAATCTAATGCAAAAAATAAATGTTTTATTAATAACAGAAAAATAGTCCCTAAAAAGGGACGCTAGGCATCAGAGGGTACATGCTTTTTCAACGACAAATATTTTTTTGCCGACGATTTAAAACTTTCCAACTTTGTCATTTTTGTTGAGTTTGGTGTCAGCAAAATGTAAATGCTGCATAATTTGCTCAAATCGATTTCTACTCATTGCAGAACTAATTACTATGTCGTTGACATCAGTTGATGGACTCCAGTAGAGTCTCCGCTGGGGCAAGCATGCATATCCACTTGTTAATAGGATAGCCAAGAATAAACGCAGCTCCTCTCGCGTTACAGAAGAGTATGTATTGTTTTTTTGTCGAGCATAGAGGGTGCTCTGAAAAACAAATTCATCCAGTATTTCATCTGTAAAAAACTCTTCAAATATTGACACTGGTGTCCATTCAACATTCAAAAAGCTTGGTGTTTTCACATTCCATACATTTTTTAAAATTATTGATGGATATATCTTTCTTAACCCAATTTCTTTCTGTATTTTTTTTTCTTTATTTTTCTGCGTTTGCTTGGAAGATGCTGCTCAACATCATCACTGTCACTTGACTGACTATCTCCAACACATACTACCTTACCCTGATTAACTTTTCTAATGGTCATTGTAGCAGAAGATTTCAACTGTTGACCTGATAATTGATTAACATCAACTGAGTCATCCGGCCCACTGTATTCGTCAGTAATTTCACTAACTTGTGAAGGTGGACAAATGCATATATCAGCCTCCTTGAATTCTTTATCATCAGAGAGCTGTTCCAGAAGTGCTACGGCTTCTTCAAAGTCAGACAAAACAATGATAAAATCTCAATGAGTTACTGAAGATTATTAATGTCAAAAAATAACTCAGGTTTCAAAGAAGTTAATTTTTGAAACAGTTAGCTTTTCAAATTTACCTAAGTATTTTTCGAAATTGCAGAAAAAATTGTTACTGAAATATCTTTAAAAAAGGTAGTTTTATTATTAATTAGTCTTTTTAATTTTTAAAAATAAAACATATTGCCTATTTTTTAGTCTAAAAACATTTAATAACTTCTTTTGAGACCAATTTTGAATTCTAAGCAAGAAACTAGCAACGATTCAACAATGCAGCCTTTACTGCCTAGCGTCCCTTTTTAGGGACGCTCTTAAATTGCTATAAAATCCATAAAATTTTTAAAATCTACAAAAATGCAAGAAAAGGTAAACTGAAATATTTATCAAAGTAACATATGTATCAAATACAAATTGATTTACTTGTTAAAAATTTTGAAAACTTACTTTTTTGTTCTTGACATTGTGAACAATGAAATTCTTCACGAAGATCATAACAAAATGGTTACAGAACACACTTTATAACGATTATCTGCTGCCGTCTGCTAGTAACGAATTGAAACAATACTAAAGTAATAAATGAACACAATTATTGAGTTGAAATGTTTACTTTTGGGAAATTGAGACAATTTTTGGACCGTCCCTAAAAAGGGACGCTAGGCATTAATGGGTTAAAGATCTTTATTTCCTAAAACCTTTAACAAACTAAGATAAACTCTGATAAATTTAATAATCAAGTTTTTAAGAGTGATTGAAACGAACTCAGAAGCAATTGAATTGAGCTTTTTGGGTGGACGTGGCAAAATCAAGAATGAGTAGCTTGCCACTTCAGAATATAAAATACAAGTGTTGAAAATAATGAAAAATTTAAAACTAGTGATGCCCAAAAAGTAAAATCACATTGCAAAAAAAGAAGGACGGCTGTTACAGAAGTGGATCAATTGAATTTAAAAATTCAGATTTGTTTTTGGGATCGTCAAATTTTAATAGCTTTTACGCAATACTGTTAAATAATTCAAGATTTCTAATGCTCTTTCAGCTACTCTTACTTTCTCTTTGCTTAGGACCTTTTTCCATGCCTTTAAATAAATTTCCATGATTTTGAACGAAAATATAGATTTTCCATGACTTCCAGGTCTGAAATTTATTTTTTCTCCATGACTTTCCAGGATTTCCATGACCTTTACAAACCCTGAATGTTGCCATGGTTTCCAAAATAATTCCTTTGTTAATTATTGAAATTAAACGAAAAATAAGCTAAGCTAAGGTAAGCACGTGTCAAAATCACTTTGGATTGTAAAAAGCATCAAAATATTAACAAGACGCAAAAGGATTGAAACCTCAAACACGAAAGCAATTTTTTGCGATAAATCATATCGAATATTTATGTTTAGAAAATTGCACTAATGAAATATTTTTTAAAGAATTACAAGCACAATCCAATGATTTTTGAAAGAACTCAAGCAATAAACTTTTCATACTTTTTCAAGCCCCACCTTGAAAATGACCTCCCCCCCCCAGCTCAGAACTTTTCAAGGTTTTTTATGGGCATACGAACCTTGTTTAACACGTGCTGCGGTGGAGTGTTTGGGTTCACAGTAACTTTTAATGAAATGAAAAACTTTTAAAATCTGATATTTAAGTAAAAACAATATAAAAGCGGACTAATCGGACCAAAATGTTAAAAAGCGGTCTAAAGCAGACCATTTCGGAGCCCTGCAGAATAAGGCACGCTAAGCAAAATCAAAGTTACTTTTAAGAAGCAGTTTTCCGGATTGACGAGAGGCTACGTCAACCTAGTTGGACACTCCTCAATCAGAGCAATATAAATTTTCTTTGTTGTGCCCTCCTTGGCTCTCGGCAACAGAGTGAGTTTTTTTATATCAAACTCATACATATTTTAAGCTTTGGAAAAACAGAATAACCATAAAAGAGTAATTCTGCAAAGATTAACAGGGTGGCGACAGGAACTGGAAAAAATTCCCTGACTTCACCAAATTTCCCTGATTTATGTTATCAATGATAATGTTTTCCTTTATTTGCCATACCTGAAAAGCATTGCATATTAAATAAAATGCAGTGTTTAGAATGGCTTAAGCTGTTAATTAAAAATATATTTTGAAACGATGCTCCTTTTTTGGTAAAAATAGTGTATTAAATTATAGACAGAGAAATATCGTAGGAAATCTAAAACAAATACTTTAATTCCAGGAACCAGTTAATATAAGAATTCTAAGAAATTATTAAAATAACTCTTTAAGAAATATCTAATCATGATAAAACTAAAACATTTAAATGGAAATAATCTTGAACTGAATTTTCAAGCAGTATAATTGTTGCTACAAGAATAACAAGTGATAGTTAAAGTATAGAAGTAATGTAGTTTTACTTACGTAAATAATACTGCTGTGTGCAGGTAAATGGCACTATCTGCAGAAATTGGTTTTTGAGATATTTGAAGAAATGTGTGGTGGATTCAATACTAACTATAGGAAATTGTTGGAGTTAGACGCTTTTTTCGCGCCTCTTTTTCAGCAGAAACCAAATAAGCGAGTATGTACAATAAAGATAACGTACAATAGATGACAAAAAAAAAAAAAAAAAAAGAAAAGAAAAATGTGCAGTTACTGCTCTTCACTTGCACAGGGCAGAATAGACATATTTATGTAAAACAAATTGAAATATTTCAACAACCAGTCATATTGAGCTATTCTCTAAAAACTTAGGTTAAAACTCTCCAAAAACTTAGGTTTTAATGAATGAATGAATACAGCATTTTAACTATTAAAAAATAATAAAAATATTTACTTATGTACATAACTCAATTTCAAATGATTTAATTAGTTGTTGATAAAACCCTTAGATTATTTTAGTAACAAACACTGAAATTCAAAAACAATTATTAATTTCAAAATGTATATGGTTTTAAAGTCTGGAAAAAAAAACCCCTTCGTGTAATCTGAAGTGACAGCAAATAATACCGTCGCAAAAAAAAAAAATTCAATTTTAACAATTAAAAACGCCAAGTGATAACTTAAGATTTATTTCGGCATTAATTTAAAAAACAAAAATTTTTTCTTGAAATCGTGATAACAGTATGCCAATTATTTCAAGAAAAAGAGTAAAGGCAAGCGAGCAAAGTCATTAATGACGGCTTCCTCTCTGCCTGTAGGGTTGTTTATTTTATGTAGCTTGGAAAGAAAATTCAAGCAAGGTAAAATAAACAACTTTACAGACACAGAAGCAATCTTAGGAAGCTCATCCTAAGATTGAATAGTTTGACCTTGAGGAAAAAAGATGCACAAATATGTGGCACTGAATAATTGCACCTCATTAATTTTACTTTTTAAAGACAAATAATTGGCAGAAAATTCGTAGGGAATCAAAATACTTCATTTTGCAAGGGGAATTTTTGTTTTTTCATTTGATCAATTTTCAATGAGTTTGTTATTTTTTCAAAATTTCCTGATATTCCCCCTGAGTGATAAAGTTTCCTGACTTTTCCCAGATCTGTCGCCACCCTGATTAAAATTCATGTAATTCTGCCAATTAGCCGAAAAATAATATGTTTGAAACATCTGGATGAACAGAACTTAAGAACACATTTCAAGCTAAAAATTTCATTTTATTTACATCTTTTCTATTTATCAATTAAATAGATTACATCATTATGTTTTATTTTAAAATGAGACAAAGAAAATTCAAACATACATTATATGAAACAACATTGAACACGGGAATTCTAAAATTTTATCATGTTATATTTAGTACAAAAAACATGAAGTCAAAAGAAGGAAAAAATAGTTCGAATCACAAAAAAAAAAAGAGCAAGTCAAAGAACACAGCATTTTATGTGTCTTCAACATGACATTCCAGTGAAGTGATTAAAAAAATACATATTTTAAAAGTGATGATCTATACATGAAGATGCGTGGATGACTCACAAAATCTAAATTATTCTTCCAATTTTCGTTTCTGCCCTCGGGGGTTATCTATAAAATTAAAGAAAGGAAGCTATATTGCATTCTAATTCAATGAACAAAATGCTTTTAACAGCATACTATAACTTAGGATACCATAATTTAAAATTTTAACAATAACTTAGATCAGACGTTCCCAAACTTCAGACCTCCGCAGACCCCCCCCCCCCCCAGAAAAATTTTGAACTTCGAGGACCCCCTCCCCTGGCGCGCGCACGCAAAAAGGGATTTGACACAGTTAAACCTATCTCTTTCTAGTATATTTATCTGCTTTTTTCCTTTAAATTTATTTATTCATTGTTTTGTATTTTTTTTCAGAGCTCTTATCTGGTTTTAATTTTTTACATTATTATTTTGAGTTATGGAAGTAAGGTTTGATTTAAATTTCAAACAGGAACAAAAATTTTATCACCAAATTTCTACAAGTTTACAAGAAAAAATGAACTTTTGAAATTAGTGAACGAAACACCGTTAGCCTAGTTTTAGTGTTAATTTTTTGTATGAGTTGTAATTGTATGGCACATTAGGGTTTTTAATTATTAACTGGTTCGGGCAAACCTAAATTATATTAAATGTTTTAGCTGAATAGCATGGTGGACCCCCTGACATGGACTCGCCACGGACCACAGTTCGGGAAACTCTGACTTAGATTTACACATATGGACTAAGACCTGTTGCTTGCAACAAACATCAAAATATTTAAAAGATGCAAAATAATTGAAATCCCAAACACGAAAGTTATTTTTTGTGATGTTGCATATCAAACACATGTTCAGATAATTGCATTGGTGAAGTATTATTATTATTTTTTGAAATTTTAAGCACAAACTGATGATTTTTGAAAGAAATCAAGCTCTAAGAAACTTTTTTAAGCACTTGAAAATGAACTTTTATTTTTCAAGCACTTTTCAAGGGTGCACGAACGGTGAGAGTGGTGATCGTGAATCTTAACCTTTATTTACAAATGTATTGAACACTACTTTTAGTCAAATTTAAAGACACGGATGCTTTAAACGTAAATTTTCCAAAATGAAATTATCTTCGAACTTGAGACAATAATGATGTAAAACTACTGGTGAATTAGGAACATTTAAGCTTGTTTTAAGATTTTTTTTCATTTTTTTTTTTTTTTTATTTTGAAATCAAATACCAAATCAAACATTTAATTCTTTTAAAAGTTAGCTGTTGTGACTATCAATAACATTGGTAAACTAAGATTTTGTTAAATGAAACATTTTTAGTTTTTCTAAGGCAATTTTTGAAGTTGATTTCAAAAATCCACACAGAATTTTCCAATCACCCAGTTTTTGCAAAAATAGGTTTTAAATGACTTAATTTCCCAGTGTTTTCCAATATAATGTAATGATAAAAATTCATAATTAACAGTTATGACTTGCTTATCTAGGTCATTGCTAGTATACAACTTTACTTATCTACGTTGTTGGGTTCTTGCAATAGTATTTTATTAAGCTACTTATGTTATACTTTTTACAGCCACTTGTGTTTATCTTGTGAATAAATTATTGTTAATACATTGTATACACCACCAACATTTTCCAAACATTATGTTTTACAGCTGAATTTCAACATTACCGAACATTGCAAAAACTTGCACTACTGATCATATCAAATGTTTTGAAACTGCTTACATTTAACTTTTATCACTCGACAATAAGTAATACGAACGCTCAAATCCTATCGCTTATGGTAAACTCATTTTTAGATTCCTAAGAGGGCAAAAAACTATGAAATAAGCAAGAACATTACCATCTTCATCTGCATCGTCTTCAATATCAACATCGCTATCTTCAGCGCCATCAGGGTTATAATCCTCACCTTCCGATTCCTCCTGTAATAGCAAGAGCGAAAAAAATCAGGATATATTATAAGCTTGATTCTGTATGATACAACAATCAGTTCAAAAGATAATCGGAACTGATTTGAGGGGGAGGGGAGGGTGGAAGACTTAAACAGGCAAACGTAATAGAGAAATCTGAGGGCCAATTTAGAAAAAGATCTCATCTGTGGTGATTAAGAGATTTTACTGTAAATAGAACCCCAATATATTACATTTCATTGATGGTAACTTGTATTCAACGATAGGATGACATGCTAGCAAGTGACCTATACAGTAGAGAACCAATTATCCGGGAAGTTCGGGACCATCGCCGTCCCGGATATCTGAATTTCCCGGTTTTCTGGATCGCTAAAAAGCACTATTGGCTGTTTGTTTATGAAACTTAAATTCCCATAATAAATAGTTATACATATTAAAAATCGGTGTTTCTCGCGCTTTTCCGACGTGACTTACGCTCCAAATGGCTTTAATTAGAGACTATTCAATAAAATATTGCTTTAGAATGTGACAATATTCATTTCTTTAGCATTCAGTTGGAATAAAACACGAAAGTTTCAGACTTACGAGTGTACTTTTTAATTCAAGAAAATATTTCGCAAATTTTGACCTGCGTTAAGCATAACCCTCTGAAGTTCGTTTTTGAAAACATTTTCCCTAATTATAGATGAGTAATATGGTATTTATTAAGAAACCATTCATACTCTTTTAGGTATTTCAAAAAAATGCTTCGTTTTTCAAAAATTGCCGAAAATGCGCATTTTTAAAAAATGGCGGGAAAATCGGCAAAAGGTTGCCGGTTTTCTGGTTTCCCGGTTTTTTGGTTCCCGGATAAAAGGTCCTGCACTGTATTACAAATCAACAGATCTATAGTGGGGCAAACGTAACCTGGCAGCATTGTGAAGGCTTAGGGTGGTCCAAAATTTCGAAGGTGAATAAGTTCTACCCTTCCATTTTGTTCCAATGCATTAAAAAATAAATCAGACAAAATTTGAAACCATTTCGATAATATTTAGAGGCAGCTCAATGCAGATGAAGTTTTCATCATTGCTGAATGGAACGTGTACGACACACTACCATTGTCCTCACTAAGGTAAAATACAATTATTATCTTTATTAACAAAAAAACAATTGCTTTATAAAATTGCTATTTTATACAGAGACTTAACAATAGCCATTATGAAAATACCTTTGTAAATATAAATACATAAAATCTATTCCTTTAACAGTCGTGGTCGAATAAATTTTTAACTTGCTATTGCTTATGTATATATGCCTACCTGTAACCATCAAATACACTTTTAACTGTAACCATTAAATATCATCTGAATTGTTTTAGCTTTGGTTTTACCACTACTGGAATGTCAGTTTTCACTTATTTTTGAAATTCATATGTCTCTTTATTTTAAAATAATTGAGCATGGCAAATACATCAACTAGATCAAAACCAGAGGCTTATCATCTTAGTTCAGTCATAAGTAAGCTCACAGGTAGTAAACAACCTTCAAATTGTATGGCATTGGGTATGTTTCTTCATACAGGGTTCATACTCAATTTGGATGAAAAAATTCCATGACTTTTCCAAGACTTTTTCATGACTTCAATGAAAATTTTCATGACCTTGTTACACGAAGAGAATAGCACTATTTAATCTCAAACTTGCTAATATTTGGAAATGAGCATTAGCAAAACGTCTATATAAATGCCACAGCCTCATTGAAGCACTTACTCGTAATGGAAAAAATATAAGTGCACACTTAAAAAACTAAACTATTCTTATTTGTCTTCATCATATAAATTTAAGTAAAGTAAAAATGAAGTGAAGCGCATATGATAATGCTTATGTCTGATATATAAAAGAAAAAAACAAGAAGAATGATATTGAATGGGACAAAGGTTGAATGAGTCATCACAAGTTTCAATAAATTTGCTTCAAAAGTTATCTTTTAGTGTCAACAGTGCGTTTAATTAACCACGTAACTTGAGAGTATTTTGGTTCTTTAAAGTAAAGCAACATAGTTTAGTTCTTTATGTTCATAAACCAGATCTTTTTTGAAAAAACCATTCAGTAGTGAATTAACCTTCTGACTCAAAAGTATATTTGTTTTGTTTACAAATTTGCATATTTTCAAATGCATATAAATTAATAGGTTCAGAAATTCCAAAACACGTTTAATTCCCAACATTGAACGTAGCAGTGGGTTGGGTAGCATGGATTAGTTTTGGGTGCCATATGTTGGGCACTTCTGTTTTAGAGCATTAGAATTCCTCTTTTTCTCTATTCGATCGTCTGTCTTTAGATCTTTCTTTTCTAAAACATTCAACAAATTAAGATAAACTCTGATAAGTTTAAAAATAAAGTCCTTACGAGTGATGGAATCGAACTCGCATGCAATTGAATTGCTTTTTTTTTTTTTTTTTTTTTGAGTGGGCGTGGCAAAAGAACGTGAAATTTTGCTACTACAGAATATGAAACGTAAGAAGTGTTGAAAATAACAGAAAATTCAAGATAAGTGATGTCCAGGCAGTAAAATCACATCGCAAAAAATGGCAAGCGGCTGCGACAGAAGTGGATGCAATGAGATTTCAAAATTCAGATTTGATTTTTGGATCGTTCAATTTTTCATTTTTAATTGCTTTTATGTGCTATACTGTAGAATCACTCAAGATTTCTAATGCTCCTTTAGCTACTGTTCCTTTCTCTTTGTCCAGGACATTTTTCCATGACTTTTCCAGGTCTGAAATTCTGTTATTTTTTTCCATGACTTTCCAGAATTTCCATGACCCGTACGAACCCTGTTCATAACTATATTGAATTAAAGAAAACTAAGAGAATCTTCAAGAAATACATTAGAAAAGATAACAAAATTTTGGCAAATACCCCGAAACTGTCAGCCCAAGTACAATGACACATAAATAAATAAATAAATAAAAAAGGTGAGTTTGTTTCCAAATTGGATAAAAAAAAAATTTTTTTTGATATATCACATGTTAATGCTCTGAACATAAAAATTTCTTCTGATCAATCAGAAGAGTTAGAATATGAAGAATAAGTACCATTTTTAGCGAAAGAATGTGATATTCAAAAAGGAAGAAAAAAGCGAAAGAAAGTTATGACATGACATTTGGCAGCAGCATTGGACAGGACAAAAGTTTCAGACCGCAGTGCTATGTTTGTAGTTGCTGCTGTGAAGTAAATGATATTTAAGTAGAAATTTTATTCGCCGAGAGAGGATGAAACACCGCTCTAATATGTTTCGGCAGTTAAAAACAGAATTTCAGAAACAGAATGCTAAATTAACAGTTCACTGGGTGGTAAATTGTTGCACATAAGATATACTCCATTGAAGCACAACAAACTTCATTATTCTCAAAATTTGAATTTATCTTTTAAATTTGAATTGTAAATGATTGCAGTATGTTATATGCTTGCACTTTTTTATTAATTGTAAAATCTGCTTTGAACAATATTCAATGTTTTGCAACTACCCGGTATTGGCCGAGTATCTGATCAAAATTTGGCCGACAGCATCAAGTACTCAGCAAATTGGCAGCGTATCAAGTACTCGGTACATCTTTAGTTTCTTTCTTTACCCTACCTGCATATTCAAAATGAAGTGTTTTAAATTTTTTAAGCTGTTAATTAAAAATTCTGTCCCAAGGTACAATCACCACGTGGTGCAAGAAAAACCAAAGTGAAGGTTAATCCAGATGCAATATCATTATTTTCTCATAAGCAAAATATTTAAAGTACTTCCCTTTTATAACAAGATAAAATTCAGTTGATTAGACTTACAATTACAAAAAATGAAATAAAAATGAAAATATTTACTTTGGAGTCATGAAATTTTCTTCTTCTCACAAAATCGACAATTTTACTCATTTGATGTTAATTTTTACTATGGCACCATTTAGTGGTGAAAGTTACTATTAGAGATTACAAAAACGTGGCTGCTTAAAATAGATTCTTAGAAATTGGCAGTGTCCCATGGTACAGATGTCTCAAGGTACAACATTATCCCCCAACGTAGTTTTACTTATGTAAATAAGACCATATTTATGTAAAACAAATTGAAACCTTTTGACAACCAGTCATATTGAGCTATTCTCTAATCAAGAACTTGGGTTTTAATGAATGAATACAGCATTTTAACTATTGAAAATAGTAAAAATATTTACTTATGTACAAAACTCAATTTCAAATGATTTCATTATTTGTCCAAAAATTTCATATTTCTTTTGTAACAAACATTGAAATGCAAAAAACAATTATTAATTTCAAAATGTATATGTATATAACTTCGTTTTAAAATAAAAGAATTTTAAAGTCTGAAAATCCGTCTTCGTATAATCTGAGGCGACAACAAATAATACGATGCAAAAGGTGAAGTTGATTGTCATTTAACAATCAATTTTAGCAATTAAATTAAAAATGCCAAGTAATAACTTAAGCTTTTATCAGTATTGATTTAAAAAACAGATTTTTTCTAGAAATTGTGATTACAGTACACTAATTACTTCAAGACAATGAGTGAAGGCAAAGAAGCTGACAGCTTCCTCATTTTACGTAATATGGAACGCGTGGAAGAAAAATTTAAGCTACGTAAAACAACCAACTTTACAGATACAGAAGCAATCTTAGAAAGTTCATCCTGTAATTAAGATTCAATTCTATGACCTTGAGGAAAAAAGATACACAAATATGTGGCAGTGCATAATCGCACCTCATTAATTTTATGTTTTTTCAAACAAATAATTGGCGGAAAATGTACATTAAAAAAAGTATATAATTTTGCAAAGCAAAAAAAATTTTTTTTCATTTAATAAATTTTTCCTGAATTTATTTTTTCAAAATTTCCCGATTAATAATGTTTCCTGACTTTTCTCTTATCCGTCGCCACCCTGTTTCTGTTTATTTTGCACTTTTAAAGTTTTTAACAGACAGAGTAGAATTCTGAAAATTGGCAAGTTTACTTATCTTGTTGTATGTGCTCTTCACACAAAATGTCATTAAAATGGGAAATCATGAGGAGGTCAAGAAGGTGACTGACCTGACATATGGAATTCCACAATGTAAAACATGTGAACATTCTTGATTTTTTTTCATTACCTTGCCCTTGCGATCCCAGTCTAAGTTTTGGTGTAGTGGAAGAATAAAGTTAGAGCTATAAAATATTTTTTTTAAAAAAGAAATTATAAGAGGGCATGTTTTGAGATATTCAAGGTCAAAAGTCAAGATGAATGACCTTGAAACTTAAACCTGTTGTAAGAAAGTCATTTTTCATATCAATAAAAAGCTCTATTCTTTAGCTTTACAATGGTTTTTGAATTTTTATTTTACTATAATTAGGAGAGAAGTTACAGCATTTGAGTGTCACAAACTTTTCGTTCTTTTTCGTACTTTTCCAGTTTTCTAACAGCCTTGTTTTTCGTAAAATTTTTAAAGTAGAATTCTAAAAATTAGCAGGATAACTTATCTTGACATGTGTCCCTCACACCAATTTTCGTTAAAATCGGAGATGGTGAGGTCAAAAAGTGATTGATCTGACATGGAATTGCCCTAAATCTTTTCAGCCGTTATATTGCCCCGCTCACCCCGATAACAAGTCCTAAAATAAATTTAAACCTACTAACACACTTTGTCAATTCGCATACGTGTCCGTAAGAGCTCACTCGCTGACGTCATAATATTTTCAAAAATAGTGATTTTTTAAAACTTCACAACTCTCAATTTTGGTCGTAGAGGAGTGATTTTTTTCAAGTTGTAAATGTTAGTGTGTCCGGAATGTTTTCAATATCATTGCTAGGACTGGGGGACTGTATAAAAATTTAATTTTGCAACTTTTTCAAAATTTGATTTTTAGACAAAAATTTCACGAATTTCGAGTCCTTGCGCAACTTAAAAGATTTTTTAAAAATGGAACTGTATGACTATTTCTAACGGTTTAGGAATTAGCTATTGGTCCACTTGTAGGGTGGACCCTGTATAAATTAACACCAAATGAGGTGTGCCTTCATACAAGCTGAAAAATTCTTGCAAACACAATTTAGTAGCAATTTTCAGCTCCAATAGTTAGAATAATGGAAATTGGGAGGGAAATAATTTGTAAAAGTCTATTTCTTGATATAGATCAGTGGATGTGGCATTATCTGCATCCACTCTAGGCAGGGTTCACTGATTACAATATATATCTTACCCGTTATTTATTTTGAAAATTTGACATTTTTATAGTTATTTTGAACTGCAAAATTTGCAATATAAAAAAATTACATGTTTTTCACATGTCAACACTATTCGCTTATTGGACATAACAGGAATATTTGTTTAATCGATGTGCACTAACTAATGACTAACTTTTTTTTTTCCGAAATTTCTAATTTTGTAAAAGTAGCTAACAAAACAAAAATGAGAAAAAGATAAAACTCAACTGACTCGATAAAATTTAATAAAATTTTAAAGTAAAACATTAATCCTAAAATACATATAAACATTACATATGACAAGAATCAATAAAACAGTACTAATATAACAAGTTAGCATATGGTTTTAAAAAAGTTTTTTATATGTTAATTTTACATAAAATTTTATATTTGTGCATACGATACTGTGATGTTATTTCTGTGATTCTTTACAGGACTTGATTCGTAATCCGTTTCATACAGTACATGAATATAAGACTCAACAACTAATATAATAGCCTATATATTAACTTTAGTTATCTAATATCATATTCCTAAAATATTTACTAGCTACTTTTTTTCTCATTTATGTGACTAACTTGATCGCTGTCCATAAATTAAATAGGGCAGGCTGCCTGAAAACTGGACATAATAAGTGCCCAGTGGCGATGTTTATTGCCTGTGTGATGATACAGTAATTATGTACCAGTAATAAAAATTGACCATTATAAAGAATTTTTAACCATGAAACTTACATCAATAGAATTTTGAAGATAAGAAAGGCCTACTTCATCTTCTTCCTCATCTTCATCACTTAAATCTTCATCATCATCCTCATCTGAACAAAAGATTAAAAAATAAAAGCTATTACAAAGTAGTATAACAAAATCCAAGGGAAAAAAATTGTAATTCCCCAATTAAGTTATAAAAACTTTCCTGATTTTATAATCATAACTATCATGCAGACTAGTGGCGTATATAGCGCAAATTCCGCTTGCGCGTGGGAAGGAGGATGCAAGAGGCATAAGTGCACACCCTCAAAAAAAAAAAATTAATTTGAATTCTGAAATTTTGAATTTAAATTATGTTTTTCGCAATCACGAACTGAGACAGGACCCTACTTATTGGAGTTGTTTCTAGAAACAGCTCCGCCCCCCTCCCCAAGCCTGCCTTCCCTCCTGGGCGGTTAAGTGTGCATAGCTGTGTGTGTGTAGACCTGTGTATGTGTGCGAGAGCGTGCGTGTAGGACATGGACGCTTCCGACCAGGAGAAGCGGATAGCTCAGGACCTGAGCAGCCGCGCCGCCTGCAGAGGACGGTGGGGCTGCAGAGGCTTCTAGTCCAAGCTGAAAAAGGCACGAACCTCAAAAACGGTCAAATGAGAACAAGCAATCGTGATTGCTTAAAAAAAAGGTAAAATTACATTTACAAATTTTGGGGGGCAAAACTGGAAATTTCCACGACATTTTTAACTGTGTCATTTCCCCTAACAATTCCAGGTTTTCCCACAGCGAGCGTATGAACCGTGTTGCTTATTCATGCAGCAGGCCAATTAATCGTATGCCAAATACAAAGTAGAAAATATTTACCTTCATCATTTAAGTCACTGTCACCATCTTCTAGAGCACCATTTTCTTCTGAAAATAAAATTTTAATATAGTTTTTAGACAAAATAGGTATAGGCAATTTTTTACTTTAACGTTTTGATTGTCAGAAAAAGTCTTTGTGCAGTAGAAATATTATAAATCACTGGGAACTGAACCCCATTAGGATAATTAGATCCAGAAAATGGTCTATTAAAAAAAACAATTAAGTGTATGTGTTACTTAGTTGTAAAATTACCGATTAATTATTTAAAAATGGAGATATTACACTAAAAATTATAATTTAAAAATGAATAAATAGAGATATAAAACAAAAATGAACTATTAAAAAATTCTAAACAAATTTTCAGTACTTATAAAAAATTCTCCCCCAAATTAAAAAAAAATCTCCCCTGAAATCTGAATTAAAGGGGACATTAACCCTAGAAATTGAACCCTATATTTCAAACCCTGTGATTATTAAAGATATTATTGATCAAATAAATGAGTAAAATAAAAAAGTAATGATTTAATGAAAAAGAAATGAAACAATAAACAAATTAATTCATCAGCTAATATATAAGAAAAAGTAAATGAAGGAATAAAATTGTGAATTAATTAAAAAAAATAAACATAGAATGAATAAAAAAGGGAATTATTAAATAAAGGATTGTAAAGGAAATAATGAATGAATACGTAAGTGATTTCATAAAGGATTATATAAGTAAATGAAAACAAAGTACTTCACTTTGCCCCACATGTACTTGACTAACTGTACAAAGCATTAAAAATATAAATAAGTATGATATTAAGCAAATAAATACTGTACTGAACATTAGTAGGTCTAAATTAATATTTAAAATGTTAATAACAAGAAATTTATCATTTAATAATGGCAAAACTAATTTATGACTTACAACAAAATATTACAATATGAGTATCAATTTTAGAAAATGGTTTCATATCCTTTGATTTTCAGATTATTTCTTCTTGACTGGAGAAGACTACATTGGTTACTTCTTAATTAAAATAATACCAGATAGGTGGTGCAAATATTTTCCCATTCCACTTTGACCCGGTATTTCACTTTTCCCAACATTCCTTTACATCTTAATTTTATTCAAAACATGAAATAAATATAAAATAAGAAACAAAATAAGCCAATTAAGAGTAACACAGGTGAAAATAACTTCCACTTTTCAAAATTGTTCAAAATTTTACTAGATGCAAAAGGATTGAAAATTTAAAGCACAGCACGCAATTTTCGGAGAATGCAAGCAATTCTTTACCCCCTCTTTTACTTTCATGTTTCCTTTTAGCTTTCAATGACAAAAATGCATACAACAGCTATATTTTTCTTGTAGTGAATGTTTTTGGAAAACAAAATCGCACATCTGGCACAAAAGTCGCGATTTGGCTATTTTGTATCAGATTGTATCAGAATTTGAAAATTGGCACAGATTTTCCACCTTTGCCTTTGTCAATAATATAATAGAAAATTATGTTTTTCCAGACAAACGCAGATACTTTTACCAAAAATAGGAACTTTTCAATCAAATATTATGGGAAGAACTATTATTGTTCCAAAATAACAATTTATTCATACACACATATACTGCTACAAGTTAACTGCTACTGGTTAAAAAAGTAGTCTTTCACTTTAGTCGGGAGAGAAACTCTGGATTATAATGAAATGAGAATTGTAATGAAAAAGTATGGATGAGCTCACAATTTTGACATCATTGCTCAGAAGAAATTCTTTTTGGATTGAAAATCCCTTTTGGCAGAGTTTTAAAAATGAAACTTTCCAGTTAATTTATGGCAGCAAGCTGCACAATTCAGTGTTTTCTGGAGCAGAATGCAGAAGTCTTTGGCATCATATGAGCACTTTTGATGAGAGGGTTCGTACTCAATTTCAGAAATAAAATGAAGGAGTTTTGAAGGAGTAAAATGAGATTTTGAAGGATTACTAATGGAGTGTCATTGAATGTCACACTTTTCAATATATTTGACCATCTGCAACCCTTATCACAAAGTGTCACACTTCACCCTAAACTTCTCTTGTCACATCATATTTTTTACAAACACATTGTTACAATAACCGTGTGATGTCACTTTTTGTCACCCTCTCTTCCCCTTGTCACAATTTCATGAGCCCGTCTCCTCCTCAAAGCATGACATCACTTGTGGATGACCCTTTTTATAATATTAAAATGCAATTAACTAAACATTTTTTTTTTAATGCAATCACTTAATGTAGCACATTTACTTATGTAGTTTTAAATATTTAAATAATAATTAAAAAAACTTGACTTTTGCTGCTGAGAGTGTGGTGGCGGAAAAAACAATCATAAAACTTGAAAAAATAGCCAAGCACCATTTAAGCATGTTTTACTTCACTTATGAAATGCCTTAGTCTTCTAATAAAATTCTCACCTTCAACTTTTATGAATCAACTATGATCAATTTGTAAATAAAAAAAATATATAAATGCATGAAATTACCACATTAAAATCGCCTTTGTGACGAAGTTAGTTGTCAATCGAAGTATTTTAAGTTTCTATTATAGAGGAAGATTATGTTGTCTTGAACTCTTAAAAAAAAAGTAGTTTTGAAGGAGTTAAAACCAAAATGAAGGAGCGTACGAACCCCGATGAGCTCACAAAACAAAACTTGTAATTACTTTCTTCTATATCTAATATATAGAAGAAAGTATTGGATTCGTGCAAATTTTCGAATTTTGACGGATTCGAACGTTTTGAGGTGTGCTGAGTCCATTTCGACCATTTTTGGAAAATGTCTGTCTGTCTGTGTGTGTGTGTGTATGTATGTGTGTCACGTCTGTGTGTGACCAGTTTTTTGTGGCCGCTCTACAACAAAAACTACCGCATGAAATCGAACGAAATTTAGTACACGTATGTGCCCCTATGTGAACTTGTGCCCATTAGTTTTTGGCGCGAATTCCTCCAAGGCGGGTGGAGCAATGGGACGTTTTTCGAGTTACGCGTGCTTGCTATTCCTCAGGAAGTTACTGGCGGAATCAAACAAAATTTGGTCCATATGTTGGTATTAACAGGAACAGGTGCTGATTCAATTTTGGTGTCAATAACTCAAACGGGGGTTGAGCTGTAGAACGTTTTTTGTCGTCAATTGTGACTGCTGTATCTCAAGAAATAATGAACGGAATGAAAGAAAAATTTATCGGCAAGTAGCCCTTAGTGGGTATAAGAACTGATTTTATTTTTGTGTCAACAGCTAAAAAGGGGGGGTAGCGCAATCACCGTTCTTTTTTTCCATTTTGAGTGCCCTATCTCAAGAAGTAATGCTACGTTCTGGTTGAAATTTGGAATATATGTGAATCCATATGTAAACAGGCTTTGGTTCAATTTTGACGCCGATCGCTCCAAGGTGTTGATTTTTTTTTTTTTTTGCAAATAAAAATATTTTTATTAATGCAACAATAAGAAAGATAAATCGTAATAGATTGTCGTCTGCGTATTTCTCGTGATTTTAATTGTATGGAAATGATAGGAAATATTATCTCAATGATTTAAAATTTTTAACTGTTGCCATCTTATGTTTGTTAACAAATAAAATATTTGTAATTAATTCAAGCAAGGCTTTTAAAATAACTTTCAATTTTCGCTCTTTGCTTTGCTTTTGCAATAATTCAGACATTGGGATGGTCGTCAAGTTTTTGCTTGTGTCATTTTGTTTTTGTTGGGAATATTGCTTCCTCGTCAAGCATGGGGAGGGATCAGAAAAAGGAAAAATATAGAAGAAAGTTTCGTAATGGCCACAACATACTAGTTTTTTATTTGCAGTGCAGACTGGAGCAAAATTAGCAAATTTCCGTTTTGGGATAGAATGTAGTAGCATTTAAAAATCAGATCACCTTTGGTGCAATTGCAGCAGATTTTCCACTCCGGTATTTTTTCTGATGACTGATATTAAAAAATGCTCAATTAGTGTCAAATTAAAGGGGGAAAAGAAAGACTTATTGGAAGGGGAAGAATCAAATTACAGTAGTTCATATGCACTGTGACATCACTTGGAATGTTTCTAGGAAGAACATCACATAAAATTTGCTTACCTTCATCATCATATTCTTCATTATCTTGGTCTGTACCATCTAGATATTTCAAACTGGGGATTAAAGCAAACACTTTTTCTCGATAATCTTCCATAGAAGTAACTTCACAGTTATACAACTCAAGGAACTTTAAATCCTTAAACTCTTTCTGAAATTTTAGATCAGGGAGAAATATTAACATTGTGATTGCACAAGTTGAACACTAACAACGTCGAGAACTACATACATACAGCTAAACTGATGGATATAAGTTATTCTTTTAGATTTTCTCAGGGACTGATATTTAATGAAACAGAAAACTGACGTAATTGCCAAAATTTTACGAAAAGCATAAAATATAGAAAGAAAAAATGCCTGAATTTGAGAACCCTATTTTTACCTTCTATTACCATACTTAATGTAGCTCATAAAAATTACAGACCTAATTAATTTTTTTAATGTTTAACACAAGATTCAGACTGGTAAAAAATAGTTAACTTTTATAAGTGGTATTGGCTTGAATCAATTTGGATGCAACTTAACTGTAATTTTTCAATGGGCGCGACAAAAAAAAAAAGGTAAATACAAAATCAATGATGTCAAAGGCACATAATCACATAGTAAAATGAAAAGAGTTTTGTAGGAGTGGATGCAATTTGATTTTGAAATGCATAAATTACATGCCCTAAATGTTAAAACTAACTAATATGCTGAAGGAATTGCCAAATTTAGAGCAAATGTTCACTTTCAGCAGCAAATTTGTTTTATATAAAGTAGATAAGCATATTTAACGAAATTTGGAGCAGCATCGGTGACCAATGCTATTGGCACATCACTGCTTTGCTGAAAAAGCAAGATGCAAATAAAATCGAATTTATTCATACGATACAACTATTTTATTAAATGAATTGAACAATTTATTTTTCTTTCCCTTGCATTTGCAGCATTCATCTATTTAATTTCTGGTAAAGTTGTTGAAAACTAATAAATATTAGTTTTTAAAAATTATTACTAACTTACCAAAGGTTCTAAAATATCAATAGTAGATATTTTATTCCCACCAAGGCTTAAATGTGTTAATTTGGGACAGCCATTTAGATTATCCAAACCAGCTGATATTCTGTTGTCACTTAGTTCCAGCTAAAAATAACGCAATTTAAAAATGATTAAAATTGAAGAAATTCTTTTTGAAAAACATGAAAAATAGATGAAAAAACGAAACTTACTTTTTTCAAGTTTGGAAGTTTAGGAAAACCTTTAAGATTTGTAAGACCAACATTGATCAGACTGAGACATTCTAAGTTGACAAAATCTTCTGTTAGTCCTTCCACTGAAGTACTGCGACAGTTATCAAGAACCAATTCTTTGATCTAAAAGAAGTTATAACAAGGTTTTACAATTACATGACATTTCATAGTCAAATTGCAGGGCTGTTCGATTTTAGACGGGCCAAAAAAGGCCGGTCTGCTTTTTTTGGTTCAAACCGATTAAAAAAAGCTGGCTTTTATTTGAAAAAGCCGGCTTTTTAAGAAACATTTCTTGGGGAATTTTTCTTGTAATTTAATCAAAATGGAAATTATCTTTGTATCTTAATCCAATTACTACTGTATTAATTCAAATTCCATGTCACAAGAATAAAAATTTGGAAGTTGTTAAATAGTGTCATTCAGTAAAAAACAAAAACTTGCTTTATATTAAGAAATTAGTCTAGTTCAATGGAATTTCAATGATTATAAATACATTTGAATTCAAAATATCACATGACACTGCTGCTGTCATATCAGTCATTTGATTCATACTTTAAATAACAATGCACCTATACCTTTTCTTTTAATCACCAAAACTGCTTATTTTTTGAAGAAAAGTGAAAAACATTTAAAAAAAAATAGTTTCCTATGTAAGAATACATAAAGACTAGCAAGACCATATTGGTGAATGAATTTAAATTCTGCAGGAATGATATCGATCTACATTTGCTAATAGGTACATAACTGAGCCAACTGAACACTGCAATATTTTTTTTTTTACTTCAGGTAGTATAGAAGCAGGAACTGGTATTTTTTTAATTAATTTTTTTAGGGGGGGGGGAGGTTGCAAGTACTTGTTTTTGGGAAGAAGGAAGTACTTGAAACAGGTATGTCTGGTTTTAACCTGGGGGAAAAAAGATGATTTATATAGGTGTAAACCACTTATTGTGTCATTTAGTTTTTGTTTTCATATATATTCACTAATCCACAGCAGCAGAAATCTAAAATATGATGTTAAAGAATGCAGTATTTAGTTCTGTTTAATGAATACACATCAAGACTGATTAAAAAATCATTAATAAGGCATAAAAAGTGGCAAATTATTGAATAGAAGTGTTTTCGGGTTACAAGGAAGCTGTTTTCAGTCTTAAAAACATCAACTTAGTTGGAAGATCATCCAACAAAAGCGAAAGGGTTTTGTCAAAAATGATTTGCAGTTTTTGTGCACATATCCCTTTTATCATTTTACTTTCAGCTAATGTATTGTTTTATTACTTAAATTGATTTATTAGCTTGTTAAAATGTACAGAGATCATTATTATCAAGACTATAGCACATGATTTATAAAAGCCTTTTTCCCCAAAAAGGCCGCTTTTTTTTTTTTTTTTTTTTTTTTTTTTTAAGGCCGCCTTTTTTGCAGTCCTGTCAAATTGTGAAATATTTGTGCATTTTCTTTGCTTTAAAACTACAAATGAGAAAGCTTATTGCTAATATATTTTGTACCTCTTCAGCTACATATTTGGGAACCTTCTTGTTTGAATCAATAACTTTATTTTTGAGTAATCAAGTTTTATTACGTACAACACACGGCAGATCAACACACCCTACTTGTAGGGCACTTTGGTTCACTTAACAAAGTTCCGTTAAAAAATTAATTCAAAAAAGTTTATCAGTTCAACATTTTCAAAAAAAATCTGTGGCATTGAGAAAATTTTTAGTAAAATCTATTGTAAAAAAATTGAATGGCTCATTAAGTTTTTTGAATGCACCACCTCCTCTTATCATTTTTCAGCAGGGGTCTGTCCAGGATTTTTCACAAGGTCCGTTTTTTTGTGAAAAATCAAATAATTTGTGAAAAAATCAAAATCTTGCAAAAAAAAAATTTTTTTTCTTGTAAAAACGAAAGTTTAGACTCCTGAGATGGTGGAAACTGCATCATTGACACTTAAAGTTGAGTGTTTTCCCTCTTTTTTCTGTTGAGAATATCATGCTTGAGTGTTTTTCTAGTATTTGGGGAAGGAGGGGGGGGGGGGCATCGCTCACTGGGAGATGGGCACCCCTCAAGTATCAATATTTTATCTACCATTCTACATCATGCTAAAATTATACTAAAAATGTTATTTGTATAGTATTTAAAATAACTAAGAAAAAAAAAATTCAGGCAGGGGTTCAGCATTTAACTTTTTAACCCAAGACAGATTAAAAGCACAGAGTTTCGTTTAAAACTTATAAATTTCGTGAAAAAAAAAATATTTTATTTGTTTACCTCTTAACTAAGCGTACTAAACATCGAAAATTCGAAAAATCAGACTCCCATAGTGGATGCAAAGAGATTGCAATCCTCAAAGTGAAGCCATCAAAGGTATAAAAACGGCTTGTAAAATAAATATTTTTGATAAACTTATTTTAGAATTGCATTTTAGAGTCCTATGATAAACATATCATTAATATCTGGACACAGCTGAAGCAAAAAATAAATCAATAAAAATAAAAAATGAACCATTGATTCAGCATTTTAATTATAGACTCATAAAAGAAAATGGAGTTCCGCTTTAAAAACTTGAAATAAGCTTCCTTAAAAAAATAAAGAGACTTTTCATTTATTTGCATCCTAATAAAGCAAAGTTAACTTGAAAAAAGAATAAAATATGATTCTCATATCGGATGTAAAAAGATTGCGTTTTTCAAAATGTATGCATCTATAGAAAAAAAAAACCCGGTAAATAATAGTTAAAGTTAATTATACTTTTTAGCATCGAAAAACCCATATAACTTTCTTCACCATACGCTAAGTGGCTTTAAGTTTGAATTTGGTAACCCTATCCAAAACGATCACCCCCCCCCCTCCCCGCCCATACTATATTTGCAGTTCTACGTTATTTCGCTGTATTTATATTATTGATTATTAAATCATGATTGGGGAGAAAAGTGCTTACTACGCCTATTCAGAGAATGTGTTGACGTTTTTTCAAAGAAGTTTACAACAACACCGCTGCATAAAACAAACAAGCAAAATTAAAAACCAAGCTGACTTTCAACTGTTAATTTCTCTCAAAGAAACCAACAGGCATTAAATTTATTTGGCCGTAGTAATTATTTATGGCTTGCAGGAGCATTACAAGAGTGCCGATTTTTTTTTCTTTAGCAAAATTAGCTGATTTTGTATAAGTTGATTCCTCTAATTTAACTTTAAATAAGGTTCCAAACATTATCGTTTTTATACAGAAAATATGCTGTATTATTTTGAGATTTGCTCTTTCAAGAAACAATTTGTGAAAGATCCGGTTTTTGTTTATCAGAATTTTGTGAAGGTTCCGTTAACGGACCCAAATTTGCTCTGTCCAGACCCCTGTTCAGGGAGGGACCAGCAGAAAATGGCGTTGGAAGCAAGATAACTTAAAACTAGGCTTGCCAGACGTCCTGGTTTGACCAGGATAGTCCCGGTTTTCCCCCCAAACAAAATCTTGGTGTCCCAGCCAGTTAACTCCTCGTCCCAGAAAAGATAAATTTGAATATAAATGCTAAAAAAGGTCTAAAAATAATTTTCCATAAGGCTTATTTAGGGATAATTGCTTTGACTTAAAAATCATATTTGCAAAATTAATACCGGATTAGCTTGTGAGGATCTTTACAACAAAATTAAAAACAACAAAAGACTAAAAAAAAAAGTCATATAAAATGAAAAATAACTAGAGGACCCGACAGACGTTGTTCTGTTCAAAATTGAAAAGTTTAAAAATTTCAATTACCTAATTTGTTTGTTCGGACATTGTTATTTCTTACCTTTTACTAAACTATCAAGTGTTTCAATCATTTTGTTGAAAAAAATAAGTAAAAAGAAAATGTTTTCAGCTGCTTGGTGTCAGAATACGTATATTTATTACAACTTGATTTATCTAATGCCCACTGAACAGTTGTTTTATTAACTATTTTTTCTCCCGTACTTGATGGTTTGTTCCTTCAGCCATACTCAAAGGATAAAAAGCATCCTCAGGTATTAAGTGCAAAAAACTAACTACCCATCTAGAACAAACGGGAAATCCCGCTGCAACATCCCTCATATGAAAAAGAATAAAACAATCGAAAGGATATCTTTTAAAAAAATGATAAAGGTAAAACCAGTTCTGTGAATAAGCCAAAAATCACTCATCCCTCCCGATGTAAAATATACTCATTCTTTAACTAAAATGGCTAAACACTGTTTAAAAACGAAAAACAATTCTTTGAAGTTTGAAATATTTCACGAAATAAACAATACAATAAATAACATTAACAGTAGTTTTAAAATTTAAACAAATGATCACGCAACTCTATTGTTTATAGCCAAAGTTGCCAAGCCACCACGTTACTATAATCCAGCCCATCAGTGAACGAAGCTATCTCCCACCGATTAGGGGTCCGATCTTTTGAACGAAAACTTTTAAAACTTCCATTTCTTGCCTATTATGTTCTTTCCAGCAAAGAAAGATCTTTTGTGTACAGAACTACCCTGTTGTAATTTATCTGAACGAAAATAAAATTTGTTTCATCATTAAATGAGCTGTTCTCAAAAGGTGAGAACAAAAGAGTTAATTCTGAGCAATTTTTAAAATTTCGAAATTTGACATCAATTTTGTTTTTATTGCATAGTATGTACACCTAGAACATCATATACGAACATTAAAAGACAGCAGGTATTAAAATTAATAAATAGCAAATTTAATGATCGGTCTGTAGGTAACAGATTTTGGACATCATTATAATGTAAGTTTCACAGTTTTTGAACTTTTCCAATGAAAATTTTATCTATTTTTATATTCTGCAATGAAAAATAAAGGATTTAAAGTACTTGAATGACTTTAAATAATAAAATTTTGTTATGGTTTCGCAAAATCCAAAAACAAAAATCCCAACCATTTTGCCAGCGCAGGTGATGAAGTCCCCAAAACTGACGCTGTTGGTGAAAACCGGTATTCTTCACTGGTAACCCTTCACTTATTGTACGCTGTGAGTTGTCGCTAATCGGAATTTGCTTAGCGATTTTTGTTCCGTTTTTACTTAAATGTGTTCCGTTACGATCATAACTTGTGTTTCTACTGTTATTAATGTTCAATGCATAAGGTATTAATTGTGCAAAATGTCAACGGATTGAAGGAATTGACATCATATTAGCCTTCTCTATTAAGGTTACAAGACAGAAGATCATCATTTATAATAATGAATAAATGGACAGAATTATCGACGTCTAGATCGTAACGCAATTTGGACATCTCACATGTATGTTTAAGAAAAATGATTTTGCTTCAAAGATACTGCATAAAAATATATAAAGACACTTTAAAATAATTAACAATTGATTTTGAGGATCGAAAAATACCTTTAAAACATAAATCATATATTTAGTTCTCAAATAACAGCATTGTCAAGATCGTAATTCTTGGACATACATCAAACTTCCATTTTTTCTAAAATTGTTTACAACATTAATTTTTTAATTTGTGGAAAATATTATCAAAAAAAATATATATATATTAAGTTTGAGATTCATGGCCTTATTTTTTTTTTTTTTTGAAACTTATGGAAATAATATAAAACATTTTTTTAATGGTACATTTGCTCATTTAACGTTTTGGTATGTTCAAAATTGTGCCATTTAGCAAAGAAAATATTTTTTTAAGGGTATTTGAAGAGCATTTTTTCCACAATTTATGTCAATTCTTGTCTCTATACAGTATCATAATTTAACTCAAAATTTTTTGAGTTTATTAAAATGAAAGTTATTTGGTGTTGAAGCTTCAAAGTTGAGGTCTGTGTTTGCTCCCACCTTTTGAGAAATGCCCGAATTCCATCATCTTTTCCTTTAATAATGTACTGATTAGTTTAATAATCCTTAAAGTATTCTTGACTTTGGTGCGGGGTAGAAGTGATCGACTTGTCACATATAGGACATTTTCCACAAAAAATATAGGACAAATATAGGACACATTATATGAATAGTTCCGCTATGAAAAAAGAAATAATACATACATATTATTTATTTATTCTTATCAATGATTTTGTTTTAAAAAAAACCCTCAAACAAAATTATAACTTACACCTGAAATGACTTTCCTGTAGTTGAAAGAATAGCTTTTGAAAAAAGTGTAATTTGCAGACAAAAAAAAAGAACAAAGTGAAATTTAGTGATAATTAACACAGCAACTCGCAATTTTTGCAGGGATAGAAGTGTCACATAGCTTATATAAATAAACAAAAACCGTCTTTGCGTTGAGAACTAACAGAAAATAACCAATGCTTTGTAGCACAAATATACAGATATTTTGTTCAATTAAATTCCACAAAAAGAAAAGATTGCAAAAAGACTATTAGAACATTCCGATCAGAAAATGCACTGAACACAAAAATATACCCGCGAAAACAAAAACCGAAATAAAAACACGCTGGAAAACAAAACAAACTGCTGTTGCCAAACGCAAAATTCTAAAACCAATTTCAGAATTCGTTCTCGAAATTCCACCCACTACAATGACGTCATATTGCTGTAGATAATGAGAGAAGATGCCTGTTGCAGGATTTTGTGAGTTGCATTTTTTAACTTTAAATTCGTTTGCACACGCACTTTCGACGAAAAATCCGAAGTCGGATAGTTTATTTACTGTTGTTTTAAAGAAGTAAATTGGATAAAAAAACTGGAATATAGGAAATATAGGACATTTCCCAAAAATATAGGAAATATAAGACGATTTTCATACTTTTTTTGAAAATATAGGAAATATAGGATATATAGGACCACTTCGACCCCTGCTTTGGTGCCAAAACTCGGATGGATTTGAGCAAAGAAACAAATGTTATTGGGTACGGACAGTACTTTCTGATCATTTGGTTAGGAAAACCTAAAGCACCGATCCGGTCACATGGTACAACTACGACGACAGAACACACGTTTTGCGTGAACCTTCCAGTACTTTACTCTTAAAATATATCACAGGACCTAAAATCGTTGCTTTCAAGAAATGAAGGCTTCACTCTATCTTTCTATGTTTCATCTATTCTCAATTGACATATATCACAGTAGGAAATTTCATTACAAATTTATTTCAATTTTTGCTCAACAATAGGTTAAAATAAATATTAATCATTTGGGAAATATAACCACCCAATGTTCAAATTAATTACCAAAAACGTTTCTCATTCGATCTATCGTGCTTCGAAACCGTGCTTGCCAACCCTTAATTACACACAAATTTTTTTATCAAAATCGATCCAGCCATTTAAAAGCCTTATAGTGAAACGTCCGCACAGAAGATTTTTACATATTAAGATATAAATATATTATTCTATTTTTTATTCCTCATTCAACGTATTTTTTCTAACTAAAATAAATTCTAAATATTTACATTTCAGAAATCTGACAAGCTTACATAAAACGGACAACCCAAAATTGAGCTTCTACTGTACGTATCAAAATATCGAATATTTTCGAACCCTGGTCAGAAAATACAATGTCAAATTTATATGCAGCTGATGCAAGGTTTTCGGAAAGAAGTCTGGCTGACCAGATGCACCTGGATGTAGATTCACCAATGCTATCTTTGAGCTGTTCTGTTATCTTCATGAGACTTGAATTAATATTTTATGCAAATTTCCAGTTTAGAACTATTCTATTGAAAAATAACTTCTATATGAAAATTAATTTTGATAAAAAAAAATGGATTTACATTTATTTACCTAATTCTTGTCATTTAATCTTTAGTCACAAGAATTTTCATTACTTCTACCACAGTCTATTGCTGCTGGTGGTAGTGATTTGACAAAAAGGGTCAAGTTCTAATTTGGTGAACAGGCCATTTTATTGAATAGAAACGGGACATATAAACAAGTACCTAATGTATTTGCGCATTTAGGTGAAGGCGCCTATATGGCAATCTTGGGGGGTTAGTGAGTGTACTGAGCACAAGCTGGAGCCTCTTCATCTTTACTAATAATAAAGCAGAAAGTCTCTCTGTCCGGAGGATGTCTGTAGGATGTCTGTGACGCGCATAGCGCCTAAACCGTTCGGACCGATTTTCATGAAATTTGGCACAAAGTTAGTTTGTAGCATGGGGGTGTGCACCTCGAAGCGATTTTTCGAAAATTCGATGTGGTTCTTTTTCTGTTCCAATTTTAAGAACAAAATTATCATGAGACGGATGAGTAAATTACGAAATTATCATAACGTGGAACCGTAACATGGGCACAAGCCAATTGGCGAGATACGAAATTATCATAACGTGGAACTGTAACGTCGGTACAAGCCAATTGGCGAGAAAATTCACCATACATTATTTGTAAATATACAAGCGAACCAAAAGACCTTTAATTTTTCTATTACGGGCGAAGCCGTGTGGGTGCCACTAGTAAACAAATAAAATCATCAAATAATACCAGGACAATCAATATGAATTTTTTTGGCAGCCCATGACATGTTGAAGTGCGGATAAGAATTTACGCACCATGAATGAACAAGTTGAAATGAGCTTTAGAGAGTTCATTTCTGTAAGAAAAAGAGATACAAGTTTGACCCAAATACATAAATAAAAAACTTAGTAACGTCAGAAACCAGCTGTTTGAATAAATAATTTATATTGTAAGAATTTTTAAAAAAAAGTTTCAAAAATCATGTCTGGTTGTTTTTTCGAGTAAAACTTATTTTTAAAGTTGAATATTGTGCAGGCATTTAACTCCTTCGTTTAAAATGAAAGCTACACGTGAAATTTTTCATGATAGGTAGCATTAGCAGTTCTTCTAAACATATACCTATCTAAATTTTAACGAAAGCATTCACAAGTATGAGAAAAATAAAAATATTTCAAATGATGAACTAACAAAAATCATAGATTTCGTTCTTTTTTTAAATCGAATCAATGAAGGTCGAACTATAAATAAAATTGTTAAGACCCGCGTAACGAATAAAAGATCATGATTCCCGTTTTGTAAAAGAGAGAATAAATATTTTTAAAAATTTAGATATTGACATTTGCGACTGAAATTGAAGAAAAAACATGATGTAAGCTACAAGGGAAAATTTGCCTAGACGATAAAGAGATACCATGTACATGCGCAGTAATATTTCAAAATATGACAAAATGGCGCCAAAGTTCGGATTCTTTTTCTACCTGCCATTACTGTATCCGCAGTGCTAATTCCCATTACGTTACAGTAAAGAAAATACAGAATCAGATGACTGCACAACAAATAAACCTAAGTCAGTGGCGAGAAATCAAAAAATAATAAATTTAAGACTTGAAGCAGCTTAAAAGAAAGCAAAATATAAAGTAATGCAAACAGCGCAATCATTGTTACTGAAGTGTCATACAGAAGTACACAAACCTGGGATGGATTCTTTCGCCTAATTTCTAACTCGATTCGTTTTTCCATATTTTTTTACTGTCAAAGTTTAGACTAACACAAGAAAAGATTTTATAGAAATAGGAAAAAATAAAACCTCAGAACAGCTTCGTTCTCCGCAAGTTGAAATTTGGAGCGACACGGTTACAGGTATAAATATTTATTCCGAAATAAAAGAAGAAAAAAAAAACACTTTGATCTCCATAACTTCAAAAACTCCAATAATGCAAAATTTATGCGTTAATAATTCAAAAAACTTTATTTGAAAAGACCTTCCTAATGAAACATGATCAAAAGGCTCCAACACAGCAAGAGCTGTTGCCATTGTAACAGGCTGAAACGCCCCAAAACTTTAAACTTAAAAATAAATATACTCGATAACTCGAAGCTTATAACTTAAATATTCCTTTATCTCTAAGCTTTTTGGGTCCCAGACTCTTGATATTGCTGTGGAAACTTCCCATACCTCGAACTACCAATAACTAGAAGGTTTTAGCCGGTCCCTTTGGGACTTTGAGTTAATCGAGAGTTGACAACAGAAAACTTTGGAGAAAACAAAAGTTTCACTTTCCTGAATTTTCCAATGAAAACACAATTTTAAGATGGCCAGCGATTCTTCTTTTTTCGAGACGCGTTCGCGCTCCCCCTCCTGGAAAATCTTCATTTTTGTACTGAACCGCAAGACTTCGTATGCTCGAAAGAGCAATTAAATCTTTTATACATTAAAAAAAAAAGTTAACATATAACGTTAAAATAAAATATGATTTACTTACATGGTCCATCTCTAATGAAATGATGCTTGACCACAGCGGCATAGCGTGGGTTTCTGCCCCCCGGGGCAGGCACCCAATTTGCCGCCCGTCTTACATTGTCTGGCAATGTCCCCTCCCCCCACACACACAACGAAAAAATGACATGCTTAATATTTTACAGAACGAAAACAAGATTTTATCATCTGAAACATGTTTTACATTTTAATATATTTTTACTTCAACAGGAAATACTGTTGATCGAAACATTCTAATAAATATTTTTCAAAAACTACTGCATTATGAGAGATAATACTTTCCCCAGGTAAAAACATTTAAAACATAATCTAAAACAGTGTATACTGGTAGTATTTCTTAAATCTTTTATTGAAAAGAAGAAAAAGAAAAAAATATGAATATAAATTACCTGATCGATATTTTTTTTAATACTTGAAAAGATTTTTTCTTCTTAACCTAAAATTTTAATTTTCTACTTTTCATCAACGGAAATTCTTAAGCAACACTATCAATATCGATTCTATCAGTCGTTTCTGTAAAATGTTGTATAAAATGTCGTTTTTTTTTAAACTGACCCCCTGAATCCAAATATGCAAGCCCGGATCTGCGTACCCGCAGACACGGTCTTAGGGGCTCGATTTCCCAAGAAACTGAAAAAAAAAAAGCACTAAAACTTATTAACGTTGCAAATATACACTGCTGGCTTCTGGAGAGAGGCCCTGCAGATTTAGTTGCAGGGGGTCCAAAATTTATAGATCCGAACCTGCAAATGTGATCACTGTTTCCCCCTATTACCCACCCCGTTTTGGAGTTCTGGAGATCAACCTCCTCTCTCTCCAAATTTTTTCTAAGTCAATTTTTTTTTTTTTTTTGGAGTGGGAGGGAGCGTTATATTAATCTTCAACATTCTTCTGGGGGACAAGAGAAAAGAAAAGTTTTAAAAAGATGAGCATTTTTAGCAAGGAGGGACCCTCAGGGTGGTACTCCCCCCCCCCCCTAAAATATTTAAAAAATCATCAAAACGAACTGTTTTTTCTTTTTTTCCATAGTTTGTTTTCAATTGTACTTTTTGATGTACAATCATTTACTTTTCGATGTAAAATCTAAGTATTAGCTTCACTTCTATGAGCCCCATGTTCGAAGAAAAGTTTAAAAAAAAAAAAAAAACTAAAAATAAATATAAATAAATAAATAAATAACTAAAATAAAATAAATATAAATTAAATTAAATAATTAATATAAATTAAAATAAATAAAATAAATATAAATTAATAAAATAATAATTAATTAATATATTAATTAATTATTATAATATAATACTAATAAAATAAAAATATAATAAATGTTGAAACACCGTATGTTGTATATAAGTAGCATATCAGATCTTCAGTCACAAACCTTCAAGGATTATGTATATTTATTGAAGTTACGATCACACTGAAGATTACGAATGAAATTAAGTGTGCTTATAATTTAGCACTAATGTCTTCTTTACATATAAATAAAACACAAAATCTAAATGTATATGTACGGGGTAAATCCAGAAACTATAGAACCTATTTCGTTAAAGTTTTCAGTCTAACTAGGTTAGTGCTGGAAAGGTTTATAGACATTATTTTAAAAAAAAAAAAAAAAAAAGAATAGTTCTTTTTATTCGAAATTTACGTTTTGGACTCAAAAATGGATCTTTCTACCATGGCCCGAATAGGTTCCCTAAAAGGGCGCCATCATTGACTCTCAAAGGGCGAAAAAAAAAAAAAAAAAAGCACAAAGGCGCACAAGTTCAAAGGGCCAAATAAAAATTTAAAAAAAGTCGCTCATGTTTGAGGGAGCAAAAACAAACATGGACACAGGATCGAGGGGAGGATACAAAGAAAAGAAAACGAAGGTGCACACGTTCGAGGGCACAAATGAAATAAAATGAAAAAAAAAAGGTTTCCAGGGTGAAAAAAAGCGTTCAGATTTGAAAGCGCAAAAAAAAGAAAAAAAAAGAAAAAATTAAAAAGAATATATATATATATATATATATATATATATATATATATATATATATATATATATATATATATATATATATATATATATATATATATATATATATATATATATATATATATATATATATATATATATACAGGGGCGGACTGGGTGACTTTGGCAAAAGCATATTTTGGCCCACTTCTGTAAATTAGTCGAGCAAAGACATTAAACTACCACTAGTTTCTATTTTTCTTTAAATTTTTAAATCAAGATTTAAAGTTCTAAAATAGAAAATTGTGAAACGTAAAATATATAGCTGACACTGACACATTTTTTTTTAATGGTTATAAGCCTGAAAAGGCACATCTTTAGGCTTCTATTGATTACATAGGAAGGACACGAGGAAAGGGATGAGGAACCAGGTAAATCCTCCCGGAATTTTTTTGAAATTGGTTAATCTATATAGGCCTAAGAAAAAAATCGGGACACAGGGTTCTAGTTCCCTTCCAAGCGATATTTTCAAAGTTGATGTCAAAAAACGCAATTTTACAGTTTTCAGTAGCGATAAAAGGAGAGGGAAAACAAGGGGGCAATTCCACAGAAAAGGGGAAAAGGTGGCAGAATTTTAAAATAATCCTTTTCTCACAACTTTGGTATAAATGGAAAGGTGAAGAATCTGAAGTGTATGGAAATAACAAAAAATATGCAACAAAAGCAAAATTAATTAGAGTTCTGAGGCTTCAAATCAGGTTGTTATGATCATGTTCTTACGAGTTTTTTTTTTTTTTTTTATATGACTTAAGAAAGGCTGTTTTGATACTTGCATTGTCGCATTTTTCAAATATTCTCTCTAAAATATGCTTCTTAGAACTCTCTAGAAGAGTTATATACAAAAAAATTGCAGTTTAACTGAAAAACTTGATTTTTAGGGATTTTTTCTTATAAGGCATTTTTGTAATTCTACGTCCGACACCAAATTGGCTGAAAGTTTATATTATGTAAAACTGAGTGGAGATTTTTACAAAATATTTTGTCTGCAAATAAAGATTTTATATGCAATTAAAAATAATCATTTAAATTAAATTTCAAGAAACTAGTTATGCTTAAATAAATGGTCAGAAAAATTTCTACGTCCGACACCAATATTTTCCTAACTGAAACTAGGTTTATAAGTATACGAAAATTCCTGGTTAAATTAAATAATTCACACATGCTATTCATGCCTAATTATGTATTTATATTTATATTTTACATAACATAAATTTAAAGAACATATACACAATATTTTGACTGGGGAAAATATTTGAAGATAAGAGATGAGTCTCATATGTTTATCAATAGCGATTAAAGTAGTTATGTATAAAATTATGAATATTTAAGAAGCATTAGGGTTCTCAGTTCAAAAATAACACTCCTCCCTTCCCCAGTTTTCACTTAAAAACTCTCAGGTATTTTTGGTGAACTCACAACAGCCCCTGTTTGTGCCTAGAAATGCTCAGTTTCGTTTTCAACGATTTGTAACCAACATCCAAATTTTTTATTATTTGTTAATAAGTTAGATTTTTCTTCATTAAAATTCTACAAATCAATCTTCATTTCTTTTCACCCTAGAGATTGAGTTTTTGTTGTTCACGTAGAGATTGTAAAAAAAAAAAAAAAAAAAAAACAACAACAACAACAACAAACTTGACAAAATGCGTCTAATCTCTCTTGTTCTCGTTATAGTATTTTCCTTATTTTATGAGTAAAGACTTAAAATACAAATTTCCTGGAATGGTATGGTATACAGATATTGATACATTAGGGGTGTCCATCACCCCAAAAGCAATGAGATCCCCCTCCCCCCCCCCCAAATCCCTCAAGAACACCCAGACGAATAATATTTTGTCAGAAAAACAAAGAAATGTCTTGAAAAACATTCCTTGTAAACAAGTTCTATGACCTAACTTGGGCCATGACCCCCCCCCCCTCCCTACATTCTTTTTGCATAAAATTTTAGTTTCAAATGATTTCAATTTTCACAAAATTGTTTGATTTTTCACAAAAAATAGAGCACTGGGAAAAATTCTGCACAAACTCCTGTTATGCATATTTTCCCCTTTTTTATGCTTTAAAATACCACAATATATAATTCCATAAACAAATTAAGAGTTAAACAGCTTTTTAAGATGTTTATTTCATGTCGGATGTTGTCTGCTTTGCACATTCTACGTCCGATACCAAGGGAAAAAAATTTTGTGCTATTTATCCGTGAATTAATTTGGTGAAAAACGAAAAATTATTCATATTTCAGCTTTACTTTTCAACATTCAAGTAGTCAAAAAATCTGAAAACAGTTCATTGAGCTGAAACTTGGGTTTTTTCAACGTAAGTCAATTTTCAGTTCCCCTTTCATCTACGTCCGACACCATTTTTATTTTTAATATTTATAGTTTGAATTTTTTTCAGAAATTCTATAAGTTTTTATATTGTTCCTACATATATAAGTATTGAGAAAAAAAATTGGCTCAGTTCATCCATTTTAACTCTGAAAAATATGAACCTTTATTGGTAAATTTCCTGCAAATTCTACGTTCGACACCGTGGAATTGCCCAAGGGGTTCCCTCACAATTTTGTTTTCTTGACTTTTTTTTTTCTTTCAAAATTGAAATCCATTTTAGACTATCTTTGTTTACAATAGAATGTCGGGGGCTCTTTCCAGAAATTCTTCGAAATGGGAAGTTTTAGAAATGCAATTTTAGGTTACCCTTAGTAAAATTAATGGAACAGCATAGGGAGCTCCCTACAAGGACGTTTAGAGTTTGAACTATTAAAAAACGCAAAACTAACTTTGGTCACGTTTGAGAGAATAGGAGGGTCAGTGATCTCATTTGGAAGCATTTAAAAACTGAAGTATTCTTGACCCAATTTTAAACTACATTTCGTTACTGTAGGGAATCTGGCGATTCTCTTTCGAAATTTTCCGACATTGAAATTTTAAAAATATAATCTTATAATATGTTTGGAAACATTGAAAGGAAAAAAGAAAGGTTTCCCCCAAGATATTTTAGAAGGGCACCGTGCCATTCTGCTTTTAAGCTAACCTTCGACCCCTGTCCTTGAAACGTCATTCTTTCGTTTCAATCAGTTATCCATAAGAATCTGATTAGAATATATCTGAATGTTTTTTTGCATTACCTTTAAAACTAAACATCAAAAAGCTTTTTAATATTAAAAAAAAATTACTATCGAAAACACTTGAACTTTGTATGTACCTAGTATATCAAAAAGTAAAAGAAGCACCTTTTTTATTCAACAAAACTTCTCTACCCTTTTATCCCTTTTATCTGAAAGCGCACTGCCCCTTTTTTGATCTGGAGGAAACACTAGTGCTCACTGGGCATTTTTTTTTTCTGAAACTGAAATCAATTTTCGGTTATAGTGCAAATAAAAGGGTTACAAAGCTCTCCCATGAAAATTTCTATAAGTGAAATTCTAAGCTATCTTTAGTGACTTTAAGGGAATGCCTAAGGTTCGAAGACTTTGGAAATTTTTCCGTATTTCAGGGAGTCCGGAAAACAAACTGTGTCATTTTTTTTTTATTTTTTTTAATCATTTAAAAAAAACTTCCCCGTCTTTTTTTGCTTAAAAAGACGTCTGAATCTAGTTTCTATCTAAATTAGAACGAAAGGGATAATTATTTTTGTTGCATTCTTTTAACTAATATTATATTTAACTTTAAAACTTCAAACGCTTTTCTCTCCATGATACAATTTTTTCCGATTTTTCGCATTCAAACTCTTATAAGTCAAGAATTGATAAAGATAAAGTAATGAAATTTAGAGTATATATCTTTTTCAAACAGTTTACTTTGATTTTTATACGGTGAATTTGAAAAAAAAAAACATTACTTCAAAAAATAGAATTTTTTTAAAAAGTATCTTTGTGAATTTTTCGAAATTTTTCTTCAAATATTTTTTATTTTCATTGAATTCTTTTTTTCAAATCGTCGAATAAACTTAAAACTTAGATATTTGTGCATAGTTTTTTGAAAAAAATTTGAAAATTGATCAAGAATATTTTAAGTTTTAGCAATTTAAAGCAACCCCATTTTATTTAGAAAACAGTAACTAAATTTAAATATTTTTTAAAATTTTTATGTTATGATTTTGCGAATCAAACTGATGGTGAATCAGTGCAAAAAAAATTCAAAACTCTAAATTGTTTAAAACCTTTTTTTTTTCAATGTGTCCCGGACCGCCTTAAATCTGTAATACACAATTTCTTTCTTGGGCTTTGATGCCAAGAACCAGGTAAGTCCAGACTCACTCATTTTTGGTAAGACCAATAAATAACATCAGTGTCCGATCGAAAGGCTAATAACTTTCCCACATTATTTACTACACAGCAGAGGTCTAATCTTATATTTGTGACCCGTTGTTGCACCAATCGGAACAACGAATTCTCCACACGCAAAAATGAATTTTTAAAAAAGGAAAAGTTTGGACTTAACTCGTTCCACCATCAAAGTTCTCAATTGTAGACTTAATACTATCGTGACTTTAGGACTACAAAGGGACCTCATACCTAAAATATCCCAGGGTTGCCAACGGCTCCGTATTTTGCGGAGTTGCTGCGCAAAAATGGCGAAACTCCGCGACTCCGCAAAGAAGTTAAGTAAGTAGGCAAAGAAGTGGGAAATTAAAGATGCTTATACTCAAAGATTGAAATTGTGTATAAAGCTATTTTACTAATTTAGAAATAATTATTTTCATACTAGTGCTTAAAATAATTATTAAATTTCTAAACAAAATCAGATAAGTTTGGTTTTAGTTAATTTTATTTATTTTTATACAAAATTCCGAACTGCTCCGCAAAATTTTAAATTGACATTAATAATTAAAAATCAGCACAGATGATCCTCAAATTGTTTCTCCAAGGTTGGCAACCCTGAGGCCCCGTTAAGTCTAAGTCTGGCCCTGATTACAACTAATGTTGCTCAAAAAAAAAAAAAAAAAAAAAAAAAAAAGAAAGAAAGAAAGAAAAAAAACTTGCCGTCCTTCTTACCGGAGATATCGTCCCAAAATAGGGTCAACAATCACTACAAATCCTGATTCTAATAATGTCCCTTTAGAGTGAGAACATCAAACCTTTAAAATCCCCATCAGAAGGAAATCAACTGTTTCTAAATAACGTAAGCGGTCCTGATTACAATACCAAAAAGTTCAGAGTGAAAATACCATTAAAATCAGAGCAAGGACAACATTTATTTTTTAAAGTTCCCATTTAAATGAGGACAATAGTACAAAAACACCCATTTCGCAAAGAGAAAAATTCCCAAAAGTCTTTATTAGAATAGTCTCTATCAGTGTTTTCAAATAACATTTCCCTCTGATAATCTCAGTCATGATTATTTCCAAAAATCTTCATCAGTACAGGTCCGATAGGATAAAAAACAAATAAAAAAATAAAATAAAAGAAAGAAAGAAAGAACAATATTCTCCATTGTCGCCATTAAAATAGGGACATTAATTCCACAAAATCCTAATTAGCATCATTAAGCCTTAAAAATACACACACACAAAAAGAAAAGTTTCATAAAATTTTAAATAATTCGCCAATGCACTAACGTAGTCGTCTGGTAAGACTGGAGATAAAAAATGAATCTAGTGGATTAATTTACATTTTAATAGTAGTTTTGATGTTATTTAAGAGTGTTGTTCCACTAATTTGGCGGATTAATTTTAACCTCAATACCTCATAGTACTTAATGGTCTTTTTACCAAAATTAATTTGGCGGAATTTTTACATTTTAATGCAACTTTTGTAATGGCTGTAGTGATAAAATTTTTGAACACTCGTCCCGAACACGTTATCATAACTCTTCCTATCAAATAAGTTTTTAAAATGTCATTTTGTTTAGTTTCATTTTATATTTTATTAAAATGTAAAATAATAAATCCAAATCCATTATTAATCGCCAAAGGACCACAGTACCATACATTCGGCTGAGACTTGCCAAGTTTATGAAACTGCGTAAAATGTTTGGTTAATCTACAGTGGCTCCCAAAAGTGTTCGTACATTTTGAAATTTTTTAGTAAAACCAAAATAACGTGAAACTGAATTCAAATATGAAGTCCAATATTTTTTCACATCATTCCTATGTCATTCTAAAAACAACCCAGTAGTTTTTTCAAAATATTAACGGATCTTCTTTTTGAAATGGGTCAAAAAAGGAAGAGACAGAAAAATAACACGTCACAAAAGTGACCGTACACTCAAATATTTTCGAATAAATTCATGATTAAAATTATCATATGCCATTTATTTAATACTAGCTGCGTTGCCCGGCTTTGCCCGGTCTACCTTGAACAAAACCATTGCATCAAGTGAAGTATCTTCAATAACCAGGATTAAATGAAAGGAAAAAAAAAAACATCACGCAAAAATTTTCTCGCCAAACAATGACGATAGATACTAAAATACTTTTAAGAAATTAAATAAAATGAGAATGCGTAACCATGGAAACCCAAAATAAAATAAGGTTAAGAATTGAAAATGAGAAAGATGAAAATAAACAATTCGGAACTCCAGCGCTCGAATACGTTACCTTACGGTGATTTACAAAACTGCAAATGAAGCGTTCCACGTGTGTCTGTTGACGTAAACACAGGCAGTTTGTTCTGAGTATTTATTAAACGCAATCGATGTGTCTTAGTTTGCTTTCAGCTACAGAAATTAATTCGTCACTTAGTAGTATTCTCGAGACGTATTCTCTAAAAACGTAAAAAACTCCCGCCGTAATTAAGTTAGAGAATTGAAACAAGTTGTGTAGAACGCGGAAAATTTTTCCCTTTCCAACGATATAGAATATTACTATTTGCGAGTAATTTTTCACCCCCATATTCGGAATTTATGTGAAAATTATGCATAAATTGGAATAAAAAAAGGAACTATTCATCGAATTGTTTTCGACTGGTCTGCAAACCTTCTCAGGACTTAAAGGAACAAACTGTGAAAATTTCAGCAAAATCGGCCGGGTAGTTCGCGAGTTTTGCGAGTTCAAACACACAGACGCTTTTTTGGAGACTTCATTTTATACTATGTAGAGATTTTTGCATTGTGTTGACCCTTAAAACTCATTTGACTTTAATTTTTTGTTTATTTACTCCTTAATATTGTGCTTATTACTTTAAAATGGCTGGTATTCGTAAAAAACAACAAACACCATTCGAAATTTGATTTTTTTTCCTTACGGTAGCGGTAAATTGGTTTAAAATGTCTCGAAATCAGATAATTTATAGCATTCCATAGTAAAGTGCTAGATAAAATGCTTTAAAGAAAAGAATAGGACCGAAAACAAGGTAAGAAAAGATCAACTGGCAAAGTTGACAAAGCGTGATCGGAGATTTAAAGTTAAAAAAATTATGAAAAATACACATTTGAATGCTGTAAATGTTTCAGCAGAGTTAAATGAAAAATTGTACATTTAATTTTCACCTAAAATTGTTCACCAAAAGGGAAGTATCAACCTATCAAATATTCCAATTTTAACTATTGCACATTGTTGACAGACTTACAAAACACAAAAATTCACCATGGCCGGATTTTTAAAACCAACGATTGATTTTTTATGAATTTTTTAAAGAGCGATGCGCAAAAAAGAG
>NC_072735.1:11244565-11317049 GCF_026930045.1 Uloborus diversus
ACTGGTTGTAAAAACCTAAACTATTTAGGATGCGTTAAAAAATATTTTATATACCTTCTTTAAATGCTTATATGAATAAATAAATAGGTATGAACATGAAAAAGTTTCATTAAAATCAAGGACCATGTTTGCCATCCTTAAACCAACTTGTTATGATCCAAATATTCAAGGTTTTGTTTTTATTTCAAAATCATTGATATATAGGTTTTATATTTAAACAAAAATAAATAATAGTGCAAGTAAAGAAAAGAAAGATATGAAAATATCTGTTTCAAAACTCATAGCACATTTCATTATTGATTTACTTAAAGCAATCAAGCAGTATTTCGCAATGGGAGTCTCAAAGGCATCATCCACAAAATTAAGTTCTGGTTTTCAAGAAAAAATGCCCCCCCCCCCCCCCCCCAATTTTTTTCGTACTGTTTTATTTTGAATTTTTGGGAACAGAATAAGAAAATAGTAAAATCAGTTAAAATTTTTTAAAAAAAATGCTTTGAGAGGAGTGAATTACATGAAATGTAAAAGACCTGATAAAGGAATGCAGACCTTTAAAATGGTTTTATATTGATGAATGTTAATGAAAAGTTTTACAGTAATATTTAAATTTAACATTTATGTAATTCTAAAAGTAATCAAATACGTGATTGGTGACTATTTGGTAACAACACTTTAAACATATGAAATGAGTGGCAACCTGTAAAATGTTCGAATCTTTACTAAATACAAATACAAGAAAATGTAATAAATGACGCAACTTAAAACAATCTATTTAAGAATACTTACTGTGCAATCATCTGAGCTTGATGCAATGATGTTATCATTAAAGGGATTCCATTGCAAATCCAGCACTGGCCCATGGTGACCTGTTACTCTTCCAGCGCAAACATCAACCCTGCCTGTCTGTAATGATTATACAATTTCAAATACATTGCACATTCCATTTTTTTTTTTTTTTTTTGCTTTTACTGCAAGATTCAAACAATGCATAAAATGTAGGACATGTTTTGAAAAAATGTAGGATAATAAAACAAAAGATTTTTAAGTGAACAGCAATTGTTAAATCTGCACTTCAGAGTCAGATCAAAGTAAGTCACATAATCAATACTTTGTAGGGGAGAGGGAAAACGTGTTTGGTGCATGCAAAGGCTGGGACGCTCACTCTTTACACCCCCCCCCCCCTGATGGTATAAAATTACATCAGCGTATTTATCAACAGAAAAAGTTTGGGTGCCCTTGGCTAAATCTCTATATTTTAGCAGTTTTAGATAAAAATCCCCCCTCCCCCCCCCCCTACACAAGCATGAACAAACCAGATACATAGTAAGAGGTAAGTTAAAAAAAATCAACCACCCCCTCCCTGAAACATTTCTGGATCAGCCCTTGGGTAACACAGTATGTTCTGCAATATTTTAATTTGAGGTAAATATTTCTTTCGCAATTAAAATGTTTTTTGTGTGCTTTATTTGAATGAAGAAAAGAAAAGAAAGGGGAAAAAATATCTCTTTAATAAAAAAAAAACCCCTCAATTTTATGGTAAAAATTAAAAAAGATTCTTTTTTTAGAAATACGTTCACATGGCTCGATACAGAGTAAGAGTCCACAAACAATGCACTAATAAACAGATAATCCCAAGTTTCGGACTTACGCTAGTTTGACTCTGAGGTACAGAAATTATGCATACACAATATTAAAAAAATTACCTTTAGGTGATACTAATGAACACAGAATTATTTACGCTATTCATCCTATTATTTCTCGCTCTTGCAATAAAGTTAAATTTGTTTTGCAAACCAAAAAAAAAACCAATAATAAAAGTAATAAAAATATTTTGGGAAAAAAAAAACTTATACAATTTAAAATTGAAAATGATACAGAAACACGTTATACAGTAGAAGACCGTTATAACGCCGACCTATATAACGCAATTCTCTATAAACCGCACAACTTTTCAGAAGTAAACAATAAGTTTTGAAGCTTAAAAAATCCCCCTGTTTTGCTTTGCAAACATAAAAATTGTTGGGCAAAGTAAATTTAAAAGTTTTTCATCTTTCCATCTTAATTCAAAGCTTTTAATTTAAAATTAGTAATAGAAAATAGCAGATAGCTCTTGAAAAGGCAGCTGTTATTCAAACCATGAAGCTAGCAGAAGTGCAGGATAATGCAATTTCTTTTGATTGTGAAACATATTTATTTGTGAATAACTAATTGTAATATTGGTGCTTTAATATTCATTGCAGATAAAACTTATTCTGAAGTGCTAATATCTATATATATTCTGAATGTTAGTTTCAAAATTTGTGAAATTATCTATATAACGCAAAATCCTGTATCACACAAAAGCTGTGGTCCCAAGGTGTGTATTATAACGGTCTTCTACTGTATTGACTGTATTGAACTGGTTATGTCTTTCTAATCATCATTTGTTACACTGCAATTCTCTTGTTTAAGGAAGTGCCTTTTTTTATATAAGTTCAACCGTGGGAAAAAGTCAGAACAACCTTAAAGTTGTACTATATGATGATGGGGTTATCCGCCATCTTCTCATGAGCATCTACATCCTTCCTAAATTCATGCCATTCATCTGAACCCCTGTGCGTCAACTGCTCAAAACGATACATCACAAGTTAGGATAACAAAGAATAGCGGTACTCAATTATTGTAATATTGCATAGCTGGCAATACTGAAAGATGAAAACTACGAAGCCTAAAGAGTAGAATTAGGGAGACTTTTCATGAAAAAAGTTTGAGAGCAAAACAGACTTTTAACTTGTAGTTTCTTTAACAAAGTCTTATCAGGATCAAAAGTGAAACACTTTGAAATCCAGCATATCCCGAGATTTGGAAATTGAGATCGATTTTTACTTTTTGGAAGTTGAAAAAAAACCTATAACTTTTAGATTTGAAAACTGAAATGGGTTAAATGAGGAAGCTTCTTTTCTCTTACCAGCAAAGGTTGTCACAGGAAAAATTCTGTAAAAAAAGTTGAAAGAGTATCTTAAATTTTTTGAAAACAATGCAAAAGGAGCAGCCTGAGAAAAAAAAAGTTGCAAAATGTAGCACTAATATTTTTAGTTACTTGAAGTAACCCTGAAATTTTATTTATTTGTATTTTAACAAAGCTGAATAAAAAAAATAAATTTTATTTATTTGTATTATAACAAACTGAATAAAAACTGGGGAAAAAAAACTATTTCCCACTGCAGAAGCCAAAAAATAGTATTTTTTGAAATATCAGTGTCGTTAAGGTAAAAATTAAAGCAATAGAACTTTTAAAAATAAAATAATTTAAGAATTTCCTTTTTATAAGATTATGATAATCAATATTAATAATTACCAATAACTAAAAATATTTAACAAAAGTACTAATTTAAAAATTAATTTTCTAGATAAAAGAATCTTCAAATTTGTAAGGGATGCTATTTCGGAAATGTTGTCTTTACTGTAATGGCAATTTTAACTAGCATTTATCTTTATCTACACTGTTTGTGATTCAATAGATATAAGAATAATTTCAATAAATAAGAAAGCTTCCATTTCATATTTTGCTGATTTTTCAATTTTGTATAAACTTTTATGCAGTATTTTCATTTCTAAACAAATATATTTTGTTCTTTATCAATACTATATTAGTTCTATGGGCAGGTAACATGGGCGCCCATATGCAAAATTGTAAGGGGGAGCTGAGAAATTTTAACCATAGTTTAGCAGGATATTTTCTCCATGGAGGCAGATTTCAGGACAGATTAGTCATTAAAATTTGACATTTTTAATTATTTATTCATTAATGGAAGGAGGAGAAATATTTTTATATTTTTGCAAAGAAAAAAGTACTAAAAGCAAGAAAGTTCTAATTTCCAAAGGGGTGCTCTAGCCCCCCCTTGCCCCCCTATATAGGCACCCTTGGCAGGTAAGAAGCTTGACTTGCAACCATGTCAGTGCTTTTGAGTTCCGTTTATTAAGAAAACTAATGTAACTTCTATTGTTTCTCTAGTTTAAGTCATCACATTATTTTCAATTGTAAATTTCTATTTTTTCACCCTGATTGGATTACAATGCAATCTCATTAGAATGAAATTCCTGTACCATCCATAAAATTAGGGGGTTGAAGTTCATTAAAGCTGGATTTTACTGCATTTCTTAACTTGATTCCCAGTTACAGCAAATTCCAATTCATTGCAGCAAAGCATCACACAGATTTTTATATACATAGAGTTTGAGTAAAACATATCCAGAAACAAAAAAGAAAATAAAATAAAACTGCAATTTCTGCAACTTTTACCCCAAAACAATGCAGATAAAAAGAGTAAACTGCATTAAGCATACAAATCACCCTTGGAAACAAAAATGTTTAACAAGTATAGTCTAAATTGATATTGTATGCCTTAAAAAAATAGAATCATTGAGCGAAGTAGCCTAAAAAGTACAGAAATTATACGTACCTTTTCAACAGGTATCACAAGGAAGGATCCACCTCCAGCACTTTCAGTAGCTATAGCAATAAATTTAGGATTCACGGCACAGAATGAACTATCATGGGCATTTTTTGTGATTTTTACACAGTCATAACATTTGTCTTTCTTCGATGCACATCCAAACACATGACGAAACTTGCTACTTCTAATCCCACGAAAAGAGGACTAAATAGAAAAAGTAAATAAAATAAATCAGAATCATCTTTTTTTTTTTCCTTTATATAAAAGTAAATTTACACTTAAATTTCACCAAGAGTTGTAGATTTCGATTTGGAAAAAGAGAGAGAGAGAGAGAAATGGTACAAACATGAACATTTCTAAAAAGTCTTCCCGTATTCAACGGTCAGTAGGGTAGGGGTAGCACTTTTAATTTAAATTTACTTTTTAATTATTAGTAGCCATTTTATCCAAGACTTCCATTTTCTACAAAAATTAGAGACTCATTCTCCATAAAGTTATCTAGAAGTATTATGCTAAAGGAGAAAAGTATTGACACATAAAATGTTGTAACAATGTATACATCTGTGTATTTATGCAAAATAGAAAGAAAAAAAAGACATTGCTTCAACCATCAGTTAGTTCAAAAAAAAAAAAAAAAACAATAATACAGTTTGCTCAGGTTTTTTTTATTTTTAATCAAATGATATTCAGTAAAAATTAATGCTTTGTTGAATTAATAAATTGAAAGAGTAAGTTGTAAAATGTATAATGCAATCATATGTAGTTACAAGGAACAAAAACACTGAAAAAAAAAGTTGTGTTATCAAAAGCTGGGGTGAGGATATCACAACATAAACTTAAGAAATGATACTTTAATATTTCATTCAGTCTTATCCACTTTCTCTTTGTTTTTTCTCTACTCTGTTTACTTTCATACTACATGTTATAGTAATGTTTGCAGAAAGTTACATTTATTTATTGTTAACAAATGTATTCATCATATTCTCAGTAAGTTACCACCCTATAGCCAGGGTTAAGGCAGAAGCACTTGAAATACACCGCCAGCTCAGTCATCCCAGGCGAGGACTTGCAGTTTCGTGCTTATTAGCACTCATCAGCCCAGCATAGGAAGTGACTGAGCCGGAGGTGAAAAATCTGTTAAGGGAGCCAAGAGAGCCAAACAAAATGGTAGCTAATTGGTCTGTCTCGGCTGGAATGACTGAGCTGGCGGTGTATTTTAAGTGCTTCGGCCTTAGCCCTGGCTATGGGGTGGTAACTTACTGAAAATGCCATGCCTTGCCTTCAACCTTCGATTTAAACTGAACTCATTACTTCGGTCACTCGTCTGGTCTGTGCTAATTCTATTTTAGCTACCAGTTTGTTTGGCTCTCTTGGCTCTTCTTTGGCTACCTCTTTGTTTGGCTCTGTTAAGAGATTTTCCACCTCCGGCTCAGTCACTTCCTATGCCGGGCTGATGAGTGCTAATAAGCATGAAACTGCAGTCCTCGGCTGGAATGTCTGAGCCGGCGGTGTATTTCATGTATTCATCATAGTTTCTTGTTGAAGGTATACGTAACAAAAGTTATTTTGGAAAGTATTTTTTCCGCAGATTTCCTGCCAATTAATCAGTGCGTCCCTATTACACAATATCAAGTATGGCGTTATTCTCCAAGTCAACCGGAACAAAGGACCCCCCCCCCCCCCCAAAAAAAAAAGCGCCTTGGGAGGAATGTTTTTTTTTCACTTTAAGGAACAAGTTTTAAAGGATTATCAAAACTGTTCTAGTTAACTTGGAGGGTGCCAAGGCATAATGTAAATGAGACATAGTAGGTGTAGAAAAAAGAATATTCTTTTTTGATTAAGTAAATATATACTGACATATTATACAGACAAGGGAAAACTGGCAAATTCAAAAATACGCATTTTCTGCACTTTTAGATGATTCAAGCTTTTACTGAACTTCAAAGTGTAATTACTGAACAATCAGTATGAAATTACATCAGCTAATTTTTCAGCAGAAAAGGTTCTGTTGCCCTTGGCTAAATCTCTATATTTTAGCAGTTTTAGATAAAATGCTGTTGCTGCCCCCCCCCCCCCCTCCATACACAAGCATGAGCAAACCAGATACATAGTAAGGGGCTGGTTGGCACGTCATTGTAGTAATCCCGCGGTGGTGGGTTCGATTCCCGCCCGTTGCCCTGGTTGTAACTTCCTTCTAGATGCTGTTAATTCTGTCCTACACTATGTCACTGTATTGTGCTATCTGTCATATTGGACGTGAGTTCATAAACGGGTCCTGTGTGACCAAGTACACAAACTCAAAATTTATGTTGTCCATAAACCAAATAAACGTAGTAAGAGGCAAGTTTTTAAAAAAATTCAACCCCCCCCCCCCCCGCACCTCCTTGAAACATTTCTGGATCCTCCCTTGAGTAACGCAGTATGTTCTGCAATTTTTGTGTGCCTTATTTGAATGAAGAAAAGAAAGAGAAAACAAAATGTTTCTCACTAATAAAAATAAATATAACTCAATTTTATATGTGAACATCTAAAGCAATACATGTTTCGAAATTCAAAATACTTATCAATATTTATAAAAACAAGCTGTTTAAACCAAAGAATAACAGTGAAACAAAATTGAAAAGAAAAGTTCTACCTCCATTGTTTGCTCTTGTTTTCATGCCGCTTTAAAATAAAAACTAAATCATATCTAAAAATAGGAAAAGAAAATGAAATTTATTGCATAAAGTCAAAAAAGTAAGCATAAACAAAAGATAAAATTTAAAAAAAAAAAAAACATATTTGCAAAAGTACCATGAATAATTCATTCTATAACCATGGCCACAACATACTGAGAAAATGATAATGTTTCTCCAATTTAATTTGCACACTATTAATTATTGAAATTCAGAGTTACATTAATGGTTCAGGTCATCAAAACTTTACATTATATTTATTTTTGGAGTTCTATGACATAAGTTGAAGCTGAAAGGAATAGATGAAATTGAGATTGGCTCCAGGGGCACTTCAATAGAAGATAGGTCATGGTGACGATGACCTCAAAAATATTCCTTACTTGGAAAAAATTTCTGATGATTAGGCAATTTTAGAGACAGCAATGAAATACTGCAATTTTTCAATGGTACCTAATGCTTCTCCCAGTGGTGCAGCCAGAAAATTTTTCAGGAAGGGGTTTTCAAAATCAAAAATTGTTTCTTTCTTTCCCATTCATTTAGAATTCGTAATTATTCAATATCAAAGACTTTCTACAGTAATTAAAATTATTCATTCAAAGTAACTGCTTAAAAACAATTAATAATTTGCATTGATATCACTATAAAATGAAGAAAGTGGGAAAAAGCACAGAATATCTATTATTAGTTTTACTTTAATCTTAGATTCATTTTTTGTGTGTTTTTCACAAGATTATTTAAAACCTCCTCCTTAAATACATATATTTCTTTTTATGAATGTCAAATGCTAGCTAATAACAGTTTCGATCTTTCGATAAGAATTGGTTAAGAGCCTCAGAAAATCTGGTGCGGTAGGCTTCCTCTCTCTAAATGTCCCTAAAAAGGATTTGTGCAGTGATGGAAGTGCTGAGGGACCATGATACCCTAGAGCTTTATTGACACCATTTTAGCTATCTTATATCATTGGGGACCTGGTGTGCTCATCATGAAACAACTTTTATTGAGAAGTAATTTCTGACTGCTTCCCGATCATCAAAAGCAGTTAGATATTTTGTTGAAACCTGTTCCGCTTGGAAAAGCTCAAATACTCTGCTTTTTCCCCTTGATTTCACACAGGAAATGAATGTGCTCATGTTCTGGGAGGGGTTTTAACTCCAAAACCTCTTCCGTGGCTGCGCCACTGACTTCTCCTCATTACATGCAAGTATGTAAGCAGGTTCATAGTTTATCATTGTGCAAAATTCAAAGTTTTATTCAGTAAACTGAGAATCTCCCTTTCCCTATAAGTTTAGTTAGAAGCCCCCATTAATTGGCTCTTTTCAATTCAGACGTTTATTCATCCATAGAGCATTTATCCGTACAACGCTCTAAAACTCTTCACAACTACTTAAGAAATATTTCAAACTGTTTCAGAGGTTAGATAATTTTAATACCTAAACCTCAAACTGGGTGCCGCAAGAAGTGAGGAGTGATGCAAAGTGACCACAACAATGATACAGGGAATCCCTAGAGAGGGTTAAGGTGCAAACTGTGTCATTAAAACATTCAGGGGGGTTTGAGGGGTCTTTTTCTCATTTTTAGGGGGACTCTAGCTTTTTTTGAGGGGGGGATCATCTCAATGTTTGGGGGGGGGGGCAGACCCTGATGATAGGTATGTATATAATAGAACTAGACTAGGGTATTGTGAGGAAATTCTACAAAGGGTGCCGCAAATCAGAAAAGTTAGAGAACTCCTGACCTAAACTGCATGAACATGACCATATTCATAAAGATGTTGGTATTTTGTACTTTTAATATCTCACCCAGAAATGTTTAAATTTTACTAATCTAAAAGTGCTGGAAGGTACTATAAACTCCAAATTATCGGCGGTCGGATTATCCGCTGGTCTTTTCAATTTATTTTATCAATTTTTTTACGGTCATTAAATGTTTTTTAAACTTATGATTGTGTTACTGTTCGTTTTTAGCTTTTACATGCGTCTATTTTTTTACATTCAATGTTAGTAGATGCAATGTAGCAATGTTTTTAGATATAACCTAAATGTATGTTTGAGTTTTATTCATATTTTTTAGCTATTTTATACAGTAGTATCGTTTTTTACCCATTGTTCGGATTATCCGCAGTTTTTGCTTATCCGCGGTTACCATGCCACCTTATTCCACGGATAATCGGGTGTGTACTGCATTTCTCTTTTCACATAAGAAATTTCAAAATACACACATCACAATTGGATGGTGACTGAAGCTGCCTGGCTTCAGGGGGAAAAACTAATTTTCCTGCAGTAGACTGTATAATGAGATTGGTGACTGCATTGATGAGTTGTGGCTAAAACAACTAAACAATTTAATTTATTTACAAGTAGGTATAAGCATAAATAAGAATAGGATACGCTTGTATCCTTGCAAGGGATTGGGAGCGAGAGCCCTATGGCTGCATCCGCTAACAACGTTGGAAGTGCATCTCCGAGAGGTGGTTTCCCACGGTCCTCTCACAATGGGGGCTTTAGGGTTGCTTGGCGAAGCCAAGAGCCAAGACCCCCAAGCGTTGCTCCTTATCGCTTGGGGACACGCGCAGAGGCATTAACAGTGACGATAAAAATCAATATTTATTAATACAAGTAAACAGCTTGTATTCAACTAACAATAAGCATCATTCGTTGAAATATCTTAAATCTCATCTCTTCTTAAAACTGATTCACACACAACCCAATTCAAAATATTTTCTAAAATTTTGAAATATGTTTCAACGTATAAAATTTCAAATGAAGGTAAGCAAAACTATTTTAAATAGAGACACTTCAACTATTCATTTCAATATTGAAAATTTTTGTTTAACATGAAATTAAGAAAAGAATATAAATAAATAAAAGAAATCTAGTAATGGAAATTTCGAAGAAATTTAGGCCTCCCATTTGGTGAGTGTAGAAAAAAAAAAGAGTAACTGGGGTCAAGTCCCTTCTCATACAGTGGCTCCCAAAAGTGTTTGTACACCTACCACTTTCAATGAAATAAGTCCCTATCCATTGGTTAGAATTAATATTTTGGAATAGGTATTTAATTATAAGGTCTATTATCAATTTTCAACAAAACTACATGAAATTTTTTTAAAAAATATTAAAACTGAATTTTTTTAAAATCAAAAACCAAAAAGGTGCCGGAAATATTATCTCACAAAAGTCTTTGTACACTTAAAAAAAAATTTCTATATATAATTGAATAATCTAACTTTTTATTAAGTTATTATTTAGTAGAATATCATGCAGTATCAACGGCACCTTTTAAACGTCTGGGAATAGATTTCATTCCTTTTCTTGCGTAATTTCTGAGTAAGTGTTCTACCACACTTTGAGTCTTACTGTTTCAGCCTTATTTTTGCAATCTAGCCTCCAGATATCTCTAAATATGATACATTAAGTTCAATTCTAGAGATTAAGGGGTATTTTCTAAACTTTAGGACAATAGGAAAGTTGCAACCTATTAAATGTTCATATTTTGGCTATTGGATATTGTTAATTGACCCTCAAAACTAAAAAATTCACCATCGCCGAATTTTAAAACACCGTGGTTGATTTTTAATGAATTTTTAAAAATCCACGCGCAAAAGTGCGCGCTTCTGAAACGTCACGAGCCTACATCACAGGGCGTGAATGGGCAGCCTTCCGCCGAAGATCCCTTGTTTCGCTAGGAACATTTTGAGCGCGCTGATATTTTTATTTTTTAGAAATTCAATAATCCTTTTGAACACACTATAGAGGTCAGATTCGTTAAAGCACAATCTAAATTATCTTCCTCAAGTAACACCAATGAGATATTCGAATATTTTCGAGAGGATGAGAGGTTTATTGTTCCAGAAACGCGAGGAGTTAATTGCGAGGAGAAAGCCTTTTATGTTTCCTCTTCGAAGTCGAATGCGTGACCTTCGCTTCTCCATTATCGGAAGAGGGGATGACGTCACTTCCTATGCCATTTGACGTCACAAGAGCTTGAACTTTAAAAATTAATTTAAAAAAAACTACTTATCGTATCGCAAAAATTTTTTCACCTATGATGTTCATACATGTTACTCTACTTATCATATAAAAATAAAATTGAAAAATCGAAAACTTCCCTATTGTTGAGGCAGTAAACGCAAACGTTGAAAACCGTGTGCTTCTTATCGTTATCTTGATAAAAAACAAAGTTGTTTTCGATAACCAAATTTTTGGCAAAGAGTTTAAAATTGGTTTTTAAAATATCTAAACGAACAGCATGATTCATTATTGCATTAAAAAATTCCAAACGACCAAGTCCTGATGCTGATATGCACCCTCACACAAGAACACCTTCAGCGTCCTGATTAACTGGACAAACTAAGTCCTTAAGATTAAGTTCCTAATTTTTTCTTCTATTTACAATTATACAACAATTTAACCAAAACTTGCCGACCGAGTGGTATAGTGGTTTTAGCGTTCAACGCCAGAAGTCACAGGTTCAAACCTGACTCCAATTGGTGGATTTTCAAAATGCAGAAACCAGACAGCGCCAGGGTCCTATGATTATGCGCCATGTAAAAGATCCATCGATTATTTGTTTGGCTTGAAATACTCTTGGAAAAATAAAATTCCTATCTCAGTTTTGCATTGTAAGAGCCCAGGAACAACCGTCTGATAATGAAACTGGATGTCGATATTCTCATGGCAATAGCATCTGCCGATAGCGGCACCACATGAAAGAATGGATGCTATCTTGGGTATCGCACTAAGCTACAAAAGGTAAAGCCTCTAACACAGCCCATTAGAGTAGAATTAAAAAAAAGACATAGACTGCTAACAATGTAAGTTTTATTTATTTATTTATTGTTTTTTTTTTTTTGGAACATTTTCTTGTCCATACCCTCGGAAACCCCCTCTTCGCTTCCCTTTTGAAACTCCGTTCAAAGAATTAAAATTTTGAATTGTTTAAAATTTCATTTTGAGCCTTCAATTTCGAAAAAATCTGAAGTAAAATCCCCTTACATTCCTGTTTTTCCTAATATCATCAAATCTAAAATAGTTTCAAAAATAGCGTTTTCCGAACTACAATTTAAGAAATTTTTCAGGTTGTAACCCCTAGACTATTTATACTCTAAATTTACCCATAGCCAGGGTTCACCGATATATATCAGTCGATACATATCGTGATATATATCACGATATATATTCAATATTTATTTTGAAAATGTCATGATATTTTTTATATTTATTTTTTTAACTGGTATTTTCAATATAAAAAGCATGTATTAATCATAGTAATATTGTTCATTTATTATTAAAAATAACCAAAAAGTTATGTACTATATTTTTATAATGTATAATACGTCATAAATATAACAAAGAAATATAATATTCCTTTTTTACTTATATTTTATATTCATAAAATTATTAGTAATGTAACAGTTTTAATTCATATTAAATGTGCCTAATTAATTATTAAACATTGGTCAGAAAAAATGAAGATGTCTAATGACTGTGCACTGACTAATGTGTATTATTTATTTCTGAGTCATATAAACTGTAAAAGTAACTAACAAAAGAAAAATGAGTAAAACAGTTAATGCTAAATTAACTTCATTTAAATTGATAGAAATGCAAAATGAAATTTTAGATATAAATAATGAAAGAATTTTTAATTTTAAGTCTACATATTGTAATTATAATGTAACAAGAAAAAGAGTGATTTGAGGATGCATTTACTATTTTGAAGACTTTAGTTTGTGCTAATTGAAAATATCGGATACATATGAAAATATCGGATATTTTCGAATCCCGTCTCTATAGGTAATGTTTATATTGCTCTTTTTTTTTTTTGGCTATCCCGAATTGCTTATTGTTTTCACTTGGCCGTTGAACAACATCCCTCTTCAAATTTTATTTTTGTATGCTTATAATGCCGGCATCCGTGTGCCTAGGAATCAAAATATTCATAAATGACCTTCTCGACTTTACACAATCTTTTTTATGCGAAAACAGTATTCAACATACAGCCCATAACATCTTTTATCCGACCCCTGATATTCATTTAAATTTTAATGTTTTAAATTGAAATTATAGTTGCGATAAAAGCCATTAGTAGAAACGAGAAACCCAAGGAGTAGGGTCCTATCACAATTTGTGATTGTAAAAACATTAATTAATTCTTTTCAAATAGAAAGAAGATCAGTAATATGCATGCAACACAAAAACATAATTCTACGAATTCCAGATTCCACATAGGCACAAGTATCCTCATTTGTGTGCTCATATTCTAGTAAGAATTCCCTCTTAAACCAAACGCTAGGTCCGCGCTCTCGGAGAAATAGCTCTGTAATTGTTTAGCTATTTTTGAAATCAACAAAATTAAATCTGTAAACCGTTTTACAAAGTGTTATTTTTAATGAAAATTATAATTAATATTTACATTAACTATTACCAAGCTACTCTGACACATTTTATGCGTTTGCAAAAAAAAAAAAAAAAAAGAAAAGCATGTATTTATTTATTTATTTATTAGTGTGGGGGGGGAAGGGGGGGTTTTTCATGCAGTTCCAAAGGGGCGCAATTTTTCACTTTTGCACGGAGTCGCTCAAAAGCTAAATCCGGCCCTGGCGTTGTTTTAGTTTTACTAAAAAAACTTCAAAGTGTACGAACACTTTTGGAAGCCACTGTAGACTGCTTTTAAAAGCTTCATAGTGTTTTGAAGAGATATTTTGTAGCGTACAATTAGGTTAGTACCATGAAGATGTATGTGAACATTCTAAACGCCAAGAAATGCATAAGAAGCCCAAATGATAGTCTATCAAATACTAGAACTAGTTCTTTACAGAAATTCAAGTTTTTATCAGAATATTTTACAAACAAAACTTCAAAACTGAAGTGCACTCAAATTCTTGTAAAGAAAATACAGAAAGATTTTACAATTGATTAAGGAAAAACTTACTTTTTCCTCACTTTTACACAGAGAATTAATATCAATCATTTCAACTTTCAAAGAATTAAATATAGTTCATATTATATAAGCTGGAGTTAAAGAAAAAAAAATCTGAAGTGCTTTTCAGTCTTTGTTAAAAGGTTCACTCCCTATACAATTAAAACATAAACACCGCTAATGCAGACCAAAAGCTGTGTTGAGTTGGGCTGCGTTCGGAAACGATCCACCGGTTACACCGCGTGGTTAGTCCGGTGTGGTTATGACGTATTTGGAATTTCTCGAGGAATTCCGGTAGAACAGCTGTGTTTCCGAACGCTCGTGGTTAAACCGCAAAAGTTCTAGTTCAGCAGCAAACGACACTCCAATCAACGCGTAACTTTCATAATAGGCAAGTCACGTGCGTTACGATCAAAACATGAAACACGACCGGATTGGCCAACACAGACTTTGTGACGTTTGTGATCTCGCTAACCGCTTCCAGACAGCGGTGCCACAGGTTGCTACCAAGTCGACCGCCAGAAAACAACCGCAGTGTTTCCGAACGCGGTTAAGTGACGTCACCGGTTCCACCGCAAGCGTTTCCGAACGCTTGCGGTTGCACCGAGGCGACCGATCCGCGTTTCCGAATGCACCCTTGATGTTTATGGGCCGGATTCAAGTGAAACACACACAATCGCAAAAAAGACAATCGCAATCACCGAGATTTGCAATCGCTGTTGGCAGTCGAATTCAAGTAAAACAATTTGGACAATCGCAAGTGAGAAGTCGGGGTAGGAGCTACTGGTCGATGATAATCGCATGTACTTGGAGCGATTAACTGATGTCAACCAATGAGAGAATTAGGTTTGAGCTCCCTGGGTTTGAGATGGTTAAAATCGTGATGCAATATTTGTTTTGATGTTGAAATCATGTTCGCTCGCGTAATGGATATATTCCGTGCTATTTTTTTTTCCAACTTTCAGTTCTACAGTTGGAAAAGAAAGCAAACTGGATAAAAAATGTTGCCGTTTAAGAAATGCTCTATATGTTCCACATGCACATTGTATTTGTTTTGAATAAAACGCATGATGTTTAAAGGAAAATTACGATTTGATAATCATCCGATGAGAATGAATCTCATGAGGATCAAAGATTTTCAAATAATTTTCTCACAACGACAATTGAATAATACTTAGAGAATTTTGAATTTAAACTGCCTATTGTAATATCTGTTTGATTTGAACATGTTTTTTTTTCCCTACGTTGAATACATTTGCACAAGTAATAAGTAAAAATATGTTTACTTATGAAGCAAAATGAGAGTTTTTGTTAATAGTTTGGGTTATGTACAAGTTTAAATTCAAAAGTTGGAGCCAATTTCTAGAATAGTTACAAATAATCACATTGATAAGATACATCCAGTTTTGAAATGCTGATACACATTGTGCAGAGATAAGTTCTTTTTACTTCAACTAAACATTTTTACTGTATGTTACTTATTTTAGTTCATCTAGATCATAATAGGTCTCTTTGATTTCGTTTAAACAGGTGTGATTGCAGTATATCTTCTTTGTTATTAAGGGAAGTCAGTTGTTTTTTCACCAGTAAAATGTAAACTAATTTCTTGTTACCGTGAAATAAGTGTAGCTTCAAAAAAGAAATTTTATTCAAATACAAAATTATAAAACTAATTACACCTACATGTACTGTAATACGAACAATGAAAGAACACAGTATGACCAGGGTCGGGCCCGAATCTATCAATTTTGAGGCCCCCTGCCAAAAATCAGCACGGCGGCTAACTGCCTACTAAATTTCTATGTCACTAAGGGCCGGGGGCACTTTCAGTGGCATGCCCCCCTCCCCACACACACTGCAGGGTCTGCGAGTATGTAGATCCGGGCCTGACCAAGGCCGCACAGAGGGTAGGAAAGCAGGGGCAGGGCCGTCCGAAGAGACTGACCATGTTATCTTTCCTTTTATTAAAAATGACAGGAATGTGTTAGTATTTTAAATTAAATCTGTACTAATAATAAAGCTGAAAGTCTCTCTGTCTGGATCTATGTGACTTGCATAGCACCTAGACCATTTGGCCAATTTTCATGAAATTTAGCAAAGTTTGTAGCATGAGGGTGTGCACCTCGAAGCGATATTTCAAAAATCAATTTTGTTTTTTTTTCTATTCCAATTTTCAGAAAATTTCTCCGACCAAATCATCACAATGTGGAATAGTAAATTACGAAATCATCATAACGCGGAACTGTAACATGGGCAAGTGAATTGGCGAGAAATTCACCATACATTACTTAAATATAAAGGCGAACCAAAAGACCTTTTAATTTTCTACTATGGGCAAAGCGGTGTGGGTACCACTAGTACTGAATAAAAGTAAAAAGAGTACATTTTAATGCAGCTAAAGCTCAGTTTAGAGCTCGCTGTCATGTCTTCACTCCCGCCCGGCGGGGGATGCCCTGCTCATCCTTCTCTTTGGACAGCCATGTGCCAGGCAAAAACTTTGAAGCTAGCTCACAAGGGGCCTGCTAGCCCTGGAAATGGACACAAAGGGGTGTTTTTGGGCATTGTAGCATAACGAGAAATTTTTTATATGGAGGTGAAGGTTTACTTAAAACCGGGGTTGCAGTCTCAGGCCAATTTTAGGTTAGGAGATACGAGTTGGAAGCTTTGAAATTCTAGAATTTGGAATCTTTTTCCCTCTAGACTATAGCTGTTTCAGGGATACGGAGTAATAGTGGGAATTGGTTTGCTTTTGGGGTAAAAGCAGGGCAGCTGAGAGCCAAGGCGAACCTGTTGTTAATTTGGTCTCCAGCCCCCACTCTCCTCATAAAACTGAGCTGTGACCCCTAGTTTTCGACTAGGCTGCAATGGTCTCTCGTTGGCCCTGCGTAAACAAGTCTGAGATTTAAAAATTCAAATGCATTGCTGTAATACAATTTTCCCATCACCGCCGCACGTAAAGGCATACATTGGCCTTAAAACCAGCCATGTACTTCATGTAGTATTACGGCGCTACATGCTGTATAACCCGCCACAAGTCGAACCGCACCATGCTGCGGACACCCACTGGTGAGATAAATTTACTTTGTCTACCAGTTTGTTGGCGCTCTCAGCTCCAATGAGTTGATATCTGCCTCCAGCTCGGTTGTTCACACTATTCCAGACTGATGAGTTCTAATAAGAACCAAACTGCAGTCTTTGGATGTGATAACCGGACTGTCTGGTACAATTGCAGGTTATTCTCTTGTACATCAAGTGCCGGATCCAGGGCGAAGGAAGCATGTTGTAATATAACTAGATGCAAAACTCAGCTGCAGCCACCAACTGTGCAAATTTTGAAGTAAATGGGCAAAAACATAGCCAACGAGGATACAATGCTGTTTCCATCCTATCAGAGGCTACGGCAGAAGTTGTTTCTGCACATCTTGTTCGAGCACTTGTCTATTTACTAAAAGGTCTAAATTACCTACGGAACCATTTCTTGTAGTGTATCTGGTTAATACAGTCGAATTTGCTTATAACGAGCCCTGATTTAACGAGAACTTGGATTAAGCGAGGGAATCAAAAAGCTTTGGCTGGTACAATGTTAAGCCTATAAGAGCGTAACTCACCTTATTGAGCAAACCCCACTTCAAGCGAGCAATATTTTTGTCAGTCATAAAATTTCTGTCAATTTCCACTGCAGAAAACATTATTCTATTTCTCGAAAAATTTCATTAACATTTTGAATTAAAACAAAAAGACATAAATCCTGAGAAAAAGTGACACAGCCTTTTTTAAAAAAAATTGTGGAGTTTAGGAGGATTTAGAAATTATATTTGTTGAAGCGAATGTTAAATCATTTCCGAGATATACTTCCAAGGATATTGTAGCTCTAAGCCTTAAGCCTTGGACATACTGTCAGACCGGCTTAATCGAATATCGTCGGTTCCAAGAAATATTATTTGATTAAGCGGGGAAATTTTATTTACCTTTTTAAATTTACAACTTGTCTTAAAACATAATAATAAAAAAACAAGTTTTTAAGGGAAATAATTAGTGTTATTTCTTAAGTTTTAGAAATAAGCTAAATAAACAACAAAATAATTTCTTATATAAACAAGTATATTACAAGTATGTATGAAAATTATAAAAAGTAGCTTACAACTTCAGTTATGAAATCTTTATTTTTGGCACTTTTTTTCAGAACAACATAGTTTTTTGAAAAATTTCATAATAGGCGATTGCTCGCTCATGATCTTTTGAGAACACTTTCTGACACCCTTTTCCCCCTCCTTGTCTACCATATCTTACATTAAATATTTGTCAATTTATCATCGTCTAAATTGTGTACAATATTTATTTCTGTTATTTAATCAGGTTATCGACTGCGCTATTTTTCTTAATGTAAAGACAGTTGGCAATAAATATTACTTTATAGTTTAACTCGATGCTTGCTTGCAACCGGCTCAACCAGTTAACCGATCACGTGCTTTAATCAGCCAATCAACAAAATGGTAACCGAAAGGTGATAGAACATTGCAGTAAGTAACCCGTTACTCACCGGTCGACCGGTGAGGTTCGTCGAATGCAAACAATAAGTGTTCTTACTTAATTTCGATTATCCGGGGAAATTATTCGATTAAGCGGGGATCTTTAGTATTGCATCTATGGGGAAATATTCGGTTCCAGGAGGTTTTATTCGTATAAACGGGTTATTCGTTTATCTGTTACCCGATTAAGCGGGGCTTACAGTATTCAATAGTTTCTAAAGTGCAGAAAAAATTCGAACTATTTAAAGCCGCAGATGCCATTGGCGATGTTCTTCATATCACGAAATCCTTGAAAAAATAACAAGAAAGAGAGAAATAAGACAGTTCAAAGAAAATAGCTAACTTTGGTGTTATATTGAAATATAAAAATAACTCAGTATGTATAAATTTTCATGATTTTTTCCACAAACCCTTATTTTTTACAAGCACTCTGGTATATATAACAAGCAAATGCTGCGGTCTCTTTGCGCTTGTTTTTAGTGAGTTGGACTGTACTACATATATGGGAGCAAGCCCTTGCTACAGGCGGCAACTTCTGAAAGGTGGCAAAATTCACCATAATTAGTTTCTTCAAATTTGTTCAAACTTGATATAAAACCTTGAAGGTAGACGGGTAAGGACTAATGATGGGCATAATCGAATCACTCGAGAACTCTTATTGTCACGAATTCTTGGTTATTGATCGACTCAGCTGGAGTTCTCGATTTCAAAAGATCTGGATTATCAATCGCTCAAGTTCTCGATTTGGAAAGATATTGATTATCAAAAGGTCTCGATAATGCCCATCACTAGTGAGGGCATCAGTTTCAACATTTGCCACAGACATATAAAAATAACAGAAAAATTTAACATCTGGCACTGCTCGCTTTTCACTATCACCCCCTCCCAAACCAGTATTAAACGACTGAATTCGAAATTTGCCCCCCTTGTCTGACTACGTTTTGCATATGCACCTTTGTGAAGTACTGCCATTATTTTTTTCCTCATTGGAAAAATAAACAACGGGATTTGGATTGTCATTTATTTTTTCATTTATTTACAGCAAAATGTTTCTGCCAATTATTTTTTTTAAAATCATGGATATGCAGTACATATATGTTACTGCAAAACACCAAAATTAAAGAATGTCGACTTTTACTGACGATTCACCAGAAATATTAAGTATATCACCGATGCATTTGGTATGTGTATGTTGATATGCACTGACTAGTGTCGACATTTACCAGATTTCAGACTTTCACAATTTACCTTTTAATGGGAGTACAATGCATGTCATAGTAGGAACTTATGCTGGGGCCATGTAGCTAAGTTTGATGCATTTTGTTATTGTACCATAATGCGCAAGTAAATGCAATTTTAGCAAATAATTGAAAAATACTAGCCTAGAATTGAGATTTTATATTAGTAAGATAGTGAACGTTAAACAAATTTACTCACTTTCAACAATCCCTTTTCTTTTTCTTTCTCAACTAGTATAGTACTAACTAGTAAAATTACAACAATGAAGAGAATTTAATTATAATTTCTCATCACAGTCGTAATTCAACTTGTATTGTTGTTCAGCCGGAAAAAAATTCCGTTGATTTCTTCAAAACGACGAAGTAGTATAATGACTATGCAGAATATTATGCCATCAAGTATTAAGTCATAATTAAAATAAGTACTGCATTTGTGGATGAAAACAATGTTAAATTGAAGAAGTATCGCATATTTTAAGTAAATAAAACCAATTTTACTTCCAATGTAAAATGAAGGCTACTGCAAAAATGCAACGGTTACGGTAAACAAAAAACGAGTCTTGCATTGAGTTGCCAATTTAGAATTGAAAATTTTCAACAATAACATTCCATTAATTCTAAAATCAACTTTGCATTCAAAACAGACGCCATTGATGTTTTTCTGCACTTGCGAGGGATTTTCCAGACTTACAAGAGCTCGAGAGCAATTGCAAATTTTGCGAGGGAATCGGGACTGAAGACAATCGCAATGTTACACTTGAATTCAAATTGGGGAAATAGCGATCGCATCGGTGCATTGCGATCGGCCGTGTTTCACTTGAATCCCTGTGTATAACGTCTAAACCAGGAAAGCGTTAACAATGCGTTTTATTGTTATGTTCTCGTTCCGCTAAGGTGAAATTCGCAACTCCAACGAACTATAGGGGGCACTGAAGTCACTGTCTAATGGCGGACTTAAAAACCAAAACAAACGCACATGGTAACGAAGAAAATGCTAAAAGTTTTGTGATTTTTGTTCGTACGTATGATTTTTTCGCTTTATTCTTTTTAAATTAATTTTCAAAGTCTTGTGGATATTCTGGCCCACGTAGAAAGAAATGAGAATTCAAGAAGCATTACTAAACGTCAAAGATTAATGCAAACTACGTAGTTCGTAGTTCTAAGCAGCTATTTCCACGATGTTGAATTCGATATTTATCAATTCTTGATAAAACTAAATAATTATTGTGGCCTGACAAGAATAACAATTAATGCTAGAAAATTCAATATGACATTACAAATTGTTATCGAAAGAAGATGATACTTCTTTGCCTTGCTTGGCTAGCGCTTATTGTTTTGCATTTGTTGGCTGAGTTATTTCTCTCGAATTCCCGAATCGGTTAATTTAAAAATTTTCTGTTTCGAATTTTCTAATTTCTGAGTTACGATTTAATTGTCATGTTATGCAAATCATCAACAAAATTCTCACGTATATATGGTGGTAGTTTTCTTTTCAGTTGATTGACCATTATTTCTTTTCACTTATCGAATTCTGTAATCTTACTACCATTTTATTCCACTCATGATAAAAATTAAAAATGGTTTAACTAAAAACGCGAAATCTCGCCAAGGCTACTCTGCTCGCACTATACTATAGAATTATAACCCTAAACAAATTTGGCGAAACCTTTCAGCTGAGAATAAAAGGAATAAAGTAAATTCTTTCTCGGTTATTCATTTTGTTCTACGATAATATATTCAAGAAAATATTTTGCATACTGTCCATTCCAACTAAATGCTGCTGTAAAATATGGTAAGTTTAATTAATTTAAGATTAAAAAAACCCCCATATTCTTACAAATTCATACAAAACAATAAAAATTTTTACCTTGTATAACGTTATCCAAGTTTCTTAATCCAGTATTTTCGCTTTTACCAATTATTAAGGAAATAATGAAAACTAACATTATTTTGAGGAGCTCGAGAATACTACTAAGGGACGAATTAATTTCTGTAGCTGAAAGCAAACTAAGACACATCGATTGCGTTAATAAATACTCAGAACAAACTGCCTGTGTTTACGTCAACAGAAACACATGGAACGCAACGTGGCAAAGTTTTAGGTGCATTCGCAGTTTTATAAATCACCGCAAGGTAGCGTATTCGAGCGCTGGAGTTCCGAATTCAAGCGCTATCAAAAGTGGCTACCGATGACGAAATAACTCGAGATAAAATAACTGATTAATAACAGCAAACATTCAAGGCTCATATAAATAAACATTGAAGCATTTTCCTGCAGTCATGTGGTGTTTTTTAAACCGGAAGTAAACAATACACCACTCTGGGGTTGCGTTCGACGAGCACGACCGGTTAGTTAATCACGTGATAACTAATGATCACGTGCTCCAATCAACCAATCAACAGCTAAAAATGGTAACCGGTGAGGTAACCGATAGATGATAGAACGCTGCGGTTTGTATCCGGTTACTTACCGGTAGACCGGTGAGGTTCGTCGAACGCTACCTGGAATTTTCTCTGCAATGAAAAAAAAGTAAAAGTGTCCATTTGAGCTATAATACTAATAAGAGAATGAACTTTCCATTCTTTTGCATTGAAGCTCGCCTTGTGTCCAATTGTATAAGTTATCTAAATCGGCAATTTCTGGATTGGCAAGCGGACATCTGAAGAGTCTCTCCAAGAACACATCTGGACTGCTTGGGTCTTTTACCAAAGACCTATATGCCTCCCCCCCCCCCCTTCTTGTCCTTAATTTCTTAACCGTCAATGATTTGCTGGATTTTGTCTTACTCCGTAAGACAAGCAGAGAATTAGAAACAACAACAGACCGCTTCTTTGGACATCCGTAACTGGGCAGATCAAGGACTCATAAAATGCATATGATAACGCTTTTTAAATAAAACTTGAGTTTAAACGCGAAAAGAGTACCAATCATTTTGCCAAACTTGGGGGAAAAAATCGGACCGCCGAGTTCACTTTCCATCTGTTCAAGCGGAATACGTGATGGGCGTCCCCAAATGGCGCATTTCCTACATCCAGTCCATCTTTCCCGTGAACGCAGTATAGGTCCATTTACAACCATGCAGTTTTACGTGTGTTGCCTTTGAATACGTGTAAAAAGAAAAAGCTTTTTTTTTTTGAGCAATCACATTGCTTATTGTTCTCATTTGACTGTTTTGGCGTCCTTTGATTTTATTCCCCCCCCCCCCTCCGCCTCTTTCTGCAGCACCACCGTCGACCGGCCTCACGATGCTGCTCCTCTAGCGAAAATCGTCTCCATATACACACACACGCATACATGCACGCTTTGCACACACACACACTCATGCCTACACCAAAATTCAAAATTATTTTTTTTTTTTTGTCCTAGACTATCATTCTTCGGCTCACAAATTAGGAGGACTGCGTACACTTGTATCTAGCCTTTCCTTTCCTCTACTAAAACAGTTTTATGTTCACCGGAAAAAAAATCGATACAAAATTTTTCACGGCTTCTGGTGAGTTATCGCGTTTGGTTCGTGGCACGTTAAATTGTTCATTAAATAAAGTATTATTTTTGGCATTGTTCGGAAAATTTGCCCTGGTAACCTTTACTTTTTTTCGTGCAATCCCTGGTTTTTCGTCATTAGTTTGCAATGACGTAGCATAGGGATCTATCTGTTATCAAAGAGTAGGAAATTTGAAATTCAAGTCAAAAATCGTAATTTAGGCAGCAGTTGGTTAAACCTAATGAGTAATAATACTCAGAGTATTGAAAAGGCGTTTTTATCGATTTTTTAATAGTCATCAATTTAAAAGGTGGTGGGAAAAAAAACTTCGTGAAACCCGTGGGGTTCCGCGGAACATTAAAGAAATGCTGCTCTAAACATACACAAGCAGGCTTTATACACATTTTTTTATTTAGAAATTCACTCAATTACTCTAAATAGGAACCTAAACTTTCCGAACACAAGCCCACTGTCAATTTCTTAGATTATTTCTGTTGTGACAGATGTATAGATGTTTCTGCTCTCTGTGAAAATATTTTGAATGTTCTGCCCAGGGAGGCTAAAAGGATCTGCCTTAAGTTACAATCAATTGAAAGTATGTATTTCTTTAATGTTAAAGAAGAAAAGAAGCCATTCTTTTGGCACTAAATTCTCCTTTCAAATGCATTTTGCTGATTTTTAGTCTCTTGGCCAGTGGCGCAGCCAGAGGGCGGGTGGGAGGAAGGGGGCACAGCCCCGGACGCTAAGTTGTCCCCCCCCCCCAAATTATTATTGAAGGGAAGAAAAGAACGTCTTGGAAAAAGCGATTTTAATAAGAAATAACAATGTTGGAGGGGGGGGGGGATCTTAAATTCATTCGAATAAAATTTTTTCAAGTTGCAGCTTATTGGTCAGCTAACTGCTACCCCCCCTGTCCTATTTCTTTTTTTTAGCTTGTCTGAAAAAAAAGTCCTCAAAATGCTACTCCTTCAATTCAACAAGACATTAAGAATAGAATAGGCATTAAAAGATCCTCTATTTTACATTCAATTGAAAATGGCCTTTTTTTTAATGAAGTAGTAAAAACTCTTTCTTTTTTTTTTACTCCAATCCAGGCAATAACTTAGAAAACAATATCCATTGAGGGCCGCTTTTGAAGCAACCTCTTGTTGAGCTAATTGGGATTTTTTTCAATGTTTAATGGTATAAGGAGATTAAAATCCATTCTCCATCATATATTTTCACCAGTTTCATTCATTTATATCCATCATCAACTAAGTAGTTATAAGTTTTCAATAGTTTAAATTTTAACTTTTAAAAAAGTTTTGCTTTTTGAAATGAGAAAATTCAATGTTAAATTTGGTGACTTTCAAATTAATTTTCAAACAATTCAAACTTTGGAAGATATGAGAATGCTGAACGTTTTAAAAATGAAAGTGAACGTGATTCTTATCACATCAGTGTCAAATATTGTCATATAATGGAAAGATAACTGAATTTAAAAAAAAATCAAATTGAATTAAACTTCAGCTTTACAAATTAAAAGTACTTTTTAAAGGCAAGTAAAAGTAGTTTTTAAATTAAGTCATAAATAGTACTCTATAGTGGCAGAACATCTTTATTCTTTATGTATCATTAACAAGTCAACAACATAAACATAACAAATGAAATAGCAACATTTGACTTCAATAATAGTATTGGGGAAAAAAAAGCTTTCATATTACAATATCATCTGATTGTTGGAAATTTACTTATTTTCCCTTTTATAATGGGGGAAGGTGGACTAAGAGGTTAATTTTGTACAATTATACTTCAAATTACTATAGTAATTTCAATAAAATAATCTGAACAAAATAAATGAATTGAGTCTACTTTAAGATGTTAAAACAGTCGAGAGGGTCAGAAATTTTTTTCTCTACATGTAAAATATTAAAAGTAATAAAATAAAATATTAGATCACTTTAAAAGTCATAATATGTTAAAAAGCAAAATAAGTTAAAAATCAAATGAAAAAAAGTAATTAATTGCAAGGGAAATCGTTCGGCGGTACAAATTATACATTTAAGATGAAATCAAGTTAAAAAAATATACATAGGACAAAAATGATAAGATCAATGTAATTAAACTACAAATTATTGCATACACGTTTTGGGGTTAAAAAGAACTCAGGGCCTGGTTTTAACTTCTGGGGCACTGGGGCAAAGAAAACTTGGGTCCCCATGATATTTTACATCGTAATTTTAAAAAAAAATCAAAAACCAGGTTAAAAAATTTGTTTTACTGTATTGAAACCAAGTGCACAGACTCGAGCAACTAACTCACAGGCTTGTAGCTCCTTTTAAGACTTATTTCTGTCATACCATGACTTTTTTTTATGCATGATATTTACCAGAAATCACCAATTATCATCCTAAACCTCTTGAATTTTAGCTATATTTTTGATGAAAAAATACTTTTAGCTTATATACAGAGGTAAACAGCAATAATATTCATTGCAAAATAGAAAATAAGTAATTTTGGGAAATGAAACATTATGAAAACATGGGAATCCAGAATTTATTCATTGCTAAATCTTTAGAAGAATAAGAAAATTAAACAACAGGATTAGGGGGCTCTTAAACAGCAGCAGAAACAGAAATGTGACAATCATATTTCGCTATTTCCCCTAAAAGTATAAAAAACTCTTTAAAACCACCAAAGGCTGTATACTGCTAGGAACTTGAAACATGTCCTACGCAGGAAAAGCAGTTATTTATAACCCTGAAGTGCCAGTATGCAATAACTTAGTAATTTTGAGAACTAATAAGGTTGATTTTATCATTTATTTTATCTATACAATGGCAAATGTTTCATTTCATTAATAAATATAAAACATCCCTAGATATTTTACAAATGTAGTTTTTCAACTATATCTTTCATGTGATGTACAGCGGACTCTCGCTAATTTGAAATAAGGGATTGAAAAAAGTTAAAGAGTCTAATTTGTTGAATGATTTCAATTAAAAGAAGGATAAAAAAAATGCAAGAACTTTTAAAAGTAATTTTTATACATTACATATGTATATTAAACATCCTATCGAATACAAATATATCTTTGATGTCAGGAAAAGGTGTCAAGTCCAAAATTTGGATTTTCACAACATTGGGTTATTGTATATTGGGGATGGGGGGAAAGAGAGAGAAGAAATTTGCAACAGTAATTGTAATTGCTCTTGAAAGTTGTTAACTTAGAATTATAGTGTGTTGCTGTTAATATCACTTAGAATTACCAAGGGTATCAAAATATATAGAAATTAATCGAGGTAACAAGTTTCTCAAGGTAAAATTGCTTCAAATTATATTGAGAGCCGACTGTATTTTAGCACAGGATTCACACAAAAAGTTCTCTGGAATAATGCACAGAACGAGTTATGCTTTTAAACCATTGCTATTGAATCAATATCAGACACCCTTTTTTAAACCACATTCGTGTTTGGAAGAAAATGCAACACGTCTTAACTAGAAAATTACTTTGTTTTAAAGTGTCAAAGCAAAAAAAAAAAAAGCAAAATATATTTCTATTTTAATCAAAAGGCAGGGATGGAATGCAACTATTTCAATTTCATTTTTTTCCAAGACACAATGTTAAATAACTTTTTTATGGCAATTAAAAACATTGACCAAAAAGAAAAACATTTCGATCTGATGAATCGAAATAACTAAAATACCTCACTTGGTGAACATTAAATATTCAAGAAGTCAATAAAATATTCAGTGTTAAACTCACTAAACATCTTTTCTTTACTAATAATAAAGCTGAAAGTCTCTCTGTCTGGATCTCTGTGACACGCATAGCGCCTAGGCCTTTCGGCCGATTTTCATGAAATTTGACACAAAGTTAGTTTGTAGCATGGGAGCATGCACCTTGAAGCGATTTTTCGAAAATTCGATTTTGTTCTTTTTCTATTCCAATTTTAAGAACATTTACCAGAGCAAAATTATCATAAGATGGACAAGTAAATAACGTAACATGGGGAACCGTAACATGGGTCAGCCAATTGGCGAGAAATTCACCATACTTATTTGTAAATATACAGGCAAACCAAAAGACCTTTTAATTTTTCTATTATGGGCAAGTGCCGTGTGGGTACCACTAGTATTAAAATAAAATAATATGCTTGATAATGTTTATGATTCAAATATTTTTTGTTCACAGCAGCACCATTAAAAAAAAAAAACAAAGGAATGAAAATTTTGTAATTAACTAGAGCAGCAATGCTCAAACTGTGGTCGGCGGCTTTTGTTAGTAGCTCTGTTACAGAAATGTAGGGAGGCATAAGAAATTGTGAATTTATTTTCATGCAGGTACAATCTAAAAGAAATGACTGTTTTAATTTTTAATAAATAATTATAGCATGGGTGCCCATATGCAAAATTGTGAGGGCAGGGGCTCAGATATTTTAACTATGGTTTAGCAGGATATTTTCCCATTGGAAACCGATTTCTGGACAGATTAGAGTCATTAAAATTTGACATTTTTAATAACTTATTCATTAATGACTGGAGAAGAAATGTTTTTACATTTTTGAAAAGAAAAACGTATTAAAAACAAGGAAGTTCTAATTTCAATGGGGGGCTCAAGTCCCCCCCCCCATATGGGCGCTCTTGAATTATAGATTAATAGGTGCCTGAAAAATATTGTTAGGAAGATATCAACATTATCAAAGATTACAATGCAGATTAATCTTTATGTTGAGATCTGTGTGAAACATTTGTTTGGCATCTAAAGATCTAAACAAGATCTAATCACAGCTTTGGTAGAGGACATATGCTGCACATGATAAAATTAGACCACTAAAAGAAAAACACACATAGAAGGATCTGCTCAGAAATAAAAAAAAATGTAAGGTGACTCTATTTCAACAGAGAAAAATAATAATGCATAACTTTATCATTTCCATTACAGGGGTGACTCTGCACATAAAAATTTCTGAATTTAAAAAATTTGTTGAAAAAGTTTGTTGTAGCATGTGAAACCAAAAAAGATATACAGTCGGACCTCCATATATCAAAGTAGCAAATTGCCAAGAAAAAAATTGATATATAGAAACGATCTTATTTTAACCTAAAAATCTCCTAAAACATTAAAATTAAAGCTAAAACATTAAAATTTTCATGTATGAAACCCAATTTCTAATTTATACGAGCATCGGATTAAATGAAAGTTAATAATTAAAAAAATAACAGAAATTACATTTTTGTGTCTTCATACATCTTCATTCTTTGGCAATGCAACTTGATCCGCAACATTAGGGGATTTTCTTTTTGACAATGTAATCAAGAGAAAAGTAAAAAATCAATCTACTTAACTTGAATGATTTTTACTGAAGCTAAAAAGACTAGGAACGATAATCAACAGACAAAAGGGATAACTTGAAACTGATTTTACAGTGTTACTGGTTACAACTAAGATTTGAAATAAACATGAGAGAATTTAAGAACTCCAGAACGAAACAACAACCTATCTACACACCCCCTCAATGCCAGATTCTTTACGAGTTTCGTAGCAACCTTTAGTAAACATAATTTTCTCCCTTAACCTTTATTTTTAATGAGACAAACAGTCTAAAGTAAGAAAAAAAAATTACGAATGTTTCGAATTTTTTTTCGATATATATAGAGATTTTTTCGATATGTAGAAACAATTTTTCTATGTAATGAACATGGAAATTTGCTGGGATTTCAATAAATAGAAATTTTTAATGCGTGGAAGTTCGATATATAGATATTTGACTGTATATACATACGTATACAGTGTGTCCCAAAAAATGTTGCCCCCTTTGGAAGGTCTGTAATAGCCATAATTTTGGTCCGCTTTCAAATGTAATCCTCATAATATATAATAGCCAATGATTGAGTAACCCGCGAGTTTCAACAATGAAACTTGCGCCACAGCACGATAATTTGATAATATGTTTTGGTAATGTTTAACATGCAGAGAAAGGCTGAACTTGTTCGGTAACTTAACTGTTTTACCGGTAAGACAATCATTTTAGTGGAATGAAGAATCAAAAAAAGTGGTTGAAAATTAATGCCATCCACTGGAGTTTAGGGTTAAACCACTGGAGTTGGGGTTAAAATTTCATACATCAAAATATCACCATACAGGCAATTGCTTGGTTCAAATGTAGAAGAGTAGAAGCAATTTTCACCTGTCATACCTTGACGGGCGACTTTCTAGTTGGTTATATAATGGCTGAAGTCAAACATAACTTTGAGTAAAGAAAATTCACTCTTAAGTGCAACTGGAAAACTGAGAACATGAGGGAAGTACAAAAAGTTAAGAAAGAAGTTTCAACCAGATGTATCAAAGAAACTCACAATTATTTGCTGAATACATTTAAGGAGGAAAGAATTGCCAAGAATGCTGCTGAGAGCCAGCTCGGATGACTAAGATAAACCACAGCCTCACATGATAAGGAATGTTTGAAATACTCCATCAATTTCCTAGAAAATCTGTTTGGCAATAGGGAAGTTGCAACCTATTAAATGTTCATATTTTGATTATTGGATATTGTGTTAATTGACTCTCAAAACTAAAAAATTCACCATCGCTGAATTTTAAAACACAATGATTGATTTTTAATGAATTTTTAAAAATCGACGCGCAAAAGTGCGCTCTTCTGAAACGTCACAGGGCACTAATGGGCAGCCTTCCGCCGAAGATCCCTTGTTTTCGATACGGACATTTTGAGTGTGCTGATATTTTTATTTTTTAGAAATTCAATAATCCTTTTGAACACACTATGGAGGCCGGATTCGTTAAAGCACAATCTAATAATCTTCCTCAAGTAACATCAATGATGGTATTCGAATATTTCCGAGAGGATAAGAGGTTTAATGTTCCAGAAATGCGAGGAGGTAAGCCTTACGTTTCGTCTTCGAAGCCAACTGCACGTCCTTCGGCTTCTCCCGCGGCGGAAGAGCGCATGACGTCACATCTTGTGCCATTTGACGTCACAACGCTTGAACTTTAAATATTAATTTTTAAAAAACTACTTATCATATCACAAAATTTTTTTCACCTATGATGTTCATACATGTTATTCTATCATTTCAAAATAAAATTGAAAACTTCCCTATTGGCTTGTGGGACAGTGTCTATCACATTTTGAACTGTATCCAAAGGAAGAATTTTATTCCTAGATTCGTACACTCTTAACGAAGATTATCATGAGCGGAGAATTGATTTTGAGTGGTACTGTGCATAGTTGCATAAGACAATCAACTTTCATACCCCCTCCCCTACAATTTTTGAATTTGACCCTGTTTTTTTGTGGGAGCATGCCAAGCATAATGTTAGCAACACAATACTTGCTACAGTCAATGAGTTGAGAGTAACAACTGAGAGGAAATGTATCCAAATGCTAATCCAAGTGCCTAAATCACAATAGGCAAGCAATTTGAACATTCTTGCTTTTGTCGGATGTCTTTCCATCCATAAGCTCATTTGTTTTAAATTCGAAAAAGGGGTTCCTTGTAACGCCTGCCTTCAGTAATCTGCAATTTGTGCTTTCTGACGTTATTTCTTCTTTACTTTTCAGCACAAAGGTATTTGTGCTTTGTCTTACTCTCGTTAATTCTCTGGTTTCTACTTAGGTTCACTTTATTTTTAGAATTGAATTTTTTTTCTTAAATAATTTTTCAGTTTTAGAATGCGTTGTTAGCCCATTCAGAAATTTCGGATCACAAACACCCTTGTCCTAGTGATCACTTTCTATAAAAGAAAAAAAAAATCTAAGGACAAAAGGGAAGATGGCAGGGAGCAAAGAAATGTGTATATAATGGCATTTTAATTTCTTCGTTTGTATTTAGAATAATTGATATTATGTGTCAGAACTAAAAAATTCAAATTTAAAAAATTTAAATTAATGCCCTTCCTCCTCTTTTGACGATGCTAAATTTTTGAGACGATTTTCAATGGGTAAATACGCTTGTAGACATTAAAAAATACTTCTGCTGGCAACTATGTTGAAAAATAGTTGATGAAATATTCTCTCGTGTGAATTTCTTCTTTCCCCTGTGATTCACTTATATTAGGTGTACATGAAGGTTGATATTTTCATAACTAAAAAAAGATTCGACATTTATCAGATTTCAAACTTTTCCACATACATTACACCCTTGTGCAAATTAATTGAAACAAAGTATTACTTTCATTAATTTAAAAATTATTTCAGTATTCTTCACCAATAATACTAAAATTTTTAATAACATGGATGGGATGAATAAATCCATCACCTATCATCAATTTCCACCAATCAGAGAGGTTCTGAGAGCACATGTGCAGGAACTTCCTCAGATGAAAGCTGCAGCTACGATCACATCACTTGAGATTTCAATGTCGTCAGCAATGGATGTGACACCACAAAAGCACACAAAGAGTTACTCATTCCGAACATATGCCGAAGAATTATAGAGAGATTTCGAAGATATTTGGAGTTAGTATTGCAACTACTATGAGACATATTACAAAACAAAATAGAGAAACAGGATCAATACCTCTAAGTGGAGAAGGAAATGCGGCTGAAAATTGAAAACACCATGAGATGACTCTTTTCTACTTATACAAAGTTAAAAAGACCCATAAAAGACTAGTACAGAATTTAATAGAGATTTAAATGAGCATGGAATAAATATTAGCTCATCTGCTGCTCGAAGGGGCTTTATTGCAGACAGTCGGCCAACCTATCGGTTTTTGAAGAAACAGCTTCTGACCGAAAGAATGAAGAAACAGCGCTACTTGTGGGAGTTAAACTATAAGAATTGGACTGTTGAAAATTGGAGGAAAGTTTCATTTTTAGTGACGAAAGTCATTTCATTGTCCAAGGTCAATGAACTCAACGCGTGCGGAGATCTCCAGGAGAAATAATTCATATTGCCACATGAACCAATTTGTAAAATTTGTTTTTTGGAACTGTTTCGGTTACAACGGGGTTGACTGTTTGCAGCCTGTTGAGGGCGTGATGCGTTCTGAGCAATATATTACTATTCTGTAAAAAAATAGGTTTTACCAGAGCTGAAAAACGATACCCGGATGGATCCAGCAGGGTTTAGCCCCTTGCCATGTGTACTAAATGGGCAAGAAATTCATGTCTGAGAACCAAATTGAGACATTGGAATGGATAGGGAACTCTCCTGATATACGCCAAATCAAGAATCATAGGGCTAAAGGATATGAAGCTATGCAAGAATCGCCTATTGCTTGAGGACTGTTCAACTATGAGAAGCTAATCACAGCACTAATTCATATCTGGTACAAGGACACAAATACAGTAAAACCCCTCTATGCGGATATTAACGGGACAAATCTTTTTGTCCACAATAGAGGGGTGTCTGCAGGACAGGGGTTTAATAAAGTTATTTGCATTGGAATCGGAGAATTAAAAAATGTCCGTATAAGAGGGGTGTCCGTTAGGAGGGATTTTACTGTATTATAAATAACTAAAAATTGATGGATTCCATGCCAAATTGCTTCAAAATGTTAATAAAGAGTTGTGAAGATCATATAATCAGGGTGCAAGTGGGCTCAAGTAAAATTTTCCGAAGACTGAAATTTTCGGGAGCTTGACTCCCACACCCTCCCCTGTGAATACTCTTCAAATATATATGCATGCAAAAATCCTTGAAATCATTTTTAAAAAAAAGACATTTTAAAAGTTTTTATTTTTTGTACATAATTTTTCAGTTTTAGAATGTTGCCAGACCAAAATTTTCGGAAACAGCAACCCAAAAGTTTTGGAAATGTCAAAAATTTCAGAACCCAAACACATATAATGTACTAAAAACTTTTGATTTTGTATAAATTTAAATAAAGTACCATTTCTTCTTCATTTTCTCAAATTTTCTGCATTTGTTTCAATTAATTTGCACAGCGTGTAGTTTCGAAAGCCAGAGGTAATTGGGTAACACATCACCCAAATTTCTGAAAGCTCCGACTATCTGGAAAATTCGAAGCAACTAAAATATTATGGTTTATGGATGATATACGAATGTTCACCTTTTACTTCCTTGTGCAATAAATAGAAAGTATTGTCTTCACAAAAAAAAAAACTTAAAATTTCAGCATACTTTTCCATTTAAATTACCCCCTGAACCAACTTTGAAACAAAAAAAAAAAAAATTGTTCAAAGTATTTATGTGTGCATCTTTGTAGACAATCAAGAGAAATGCATTTCTCTCCACATTTCAATTCTGAAAACTTTTGCAGTGACTATCATGCCTCGCAAATCCCCCTTTCAGCTCCAGAGGATAAAAAATCAGATTTTAATGCAAGACATTTTTTAGCGGTGGAAAAAAGGCTTTAAAACATAAAAAACCTCAAACTAGACGAAACTTTAGTCTTTTGTGTTTTAACTGTGTCAGTATTTGTACAGGGGTGTGAGATCATCCAGGGGTCACACTAAAAAAGAAGCCCCCCAAAAAAAACCACCCTAAAAAAAGCCTTGTAGACTAGTTTTTCTTTATAAGAATCTTTCAAATGCTATGTTCACAATGAATTTTACTATTCACTCAGTAGCTGGTTGAAGCTAGCAGATATTCTGGCCAATTTGTGACTGTTTCAGTGTTCTTATTTTTTAATAATCACTAAGAATTCTGGAAAAACAATTAATAGAACTGATAAAAACTTTTATTCAATTATTGAAAATAGAAGATTTCCCAGTACTTATAACAGAGCAAAGATTTGCACACATATGTGTACAATGATGAAAGTGAACTTTTTAAGTGAGATAAACAATTTTTTTAAGGAGAGAAGACTTTCTCCAGCAGAGACCTCTAAGCATCATGTTTGGAGAGAGTTTTTTTATGAGGGAGAAAAAGTAGCAATATATCACTATTTCAGACTTTTGTGTATTCCTATAAGTAAAAGTTATCAGTAAAGTAAAATCCTTAAAGCGAAAATTCCTATCAGTTCTATGATACATTTTTTTTCCACAAGTATATGAAAACTTCTTAACATTCTTGTAATCCCACTAAATTTAAATTTTATGCCAAAATTTAATAAAAGTTTTAAAACAATCTGATACATATAATATATATTATTTCTCTAAGGTGTTTGTGGGAGTGCCATAACTTCCTCAATGTTTTATCAAACCCCAATAGTAAGGCATCATTAAAAAAAACATTTTCCACTATTTCCTACAAAAATTAAAGAGACAATTCATACTTTGGTTATTTTGTCAAAAATACCGATTTATTCTGTTTTTTATTATGACTGAACAGACATCCCACGCCTTGGTTGTGAATTCAGAAAATACATAGCTTAAAAATAAAAAAACAAGTTGCCAGTTTTTTTTTTTTTTTTTGCAAATTTAACTGTTTTGTTTTCAAACTTTTTTTTAGGCTTTAAAACATCCTTAGTTCACAGTTCCATCCCTATCGCACAAGCACGAAATTTCAAGAAAAAGGTCATTTTTTCCTCATGAGTAGAAAAAAAAATTATAAGTTTAGGAGGTTTTAAGGGATATAGAAAAGATTGAACTTTATGAGTTGTTCAGTGCAAATGTTTAGGGGAATAAATATAGTGTGTGGGCACATAAAAGTAAAAAAATTTGGAACCGTCATTTCAAACAATATTAATTTGATTTTGGTTTCTTCTTGCAATTCAGAACTGATGACTTTTTAGATAAAATTTTCAGTAACTTTTGAACAGAATCACCCCAGATCAATTCTTTATAATTATATAATTATAAAGAATTGACCCCGCATAATTAAATAACAAGCAAACTGATTATGCAAAAAAAAAAAAAAAAAGGGAAAGGAGGAATACATATTGTCAATTATCTGAACAAGCACCAAGAAATTATTTTTAATAGTTACAGATCTAGAAATTTTTGAACTGTCAAAAAGATGGTCACAAAGTTGTTGTTAAATGCAGCAATGATTGAATTAAATACCTTCCATTGTCCTCGATATATATATATATATATATATATATATATATATTAAATTTATTTACTTACTTTTTAGCTCTTTTTTGAAATAGCTATTAATTACATGAAACTTAGTTTTGTTTAAAAAATATTGATAGTTGAGTTAGATTGAGGAAAAATAAGAAGTCTCATAATAAGTATTTAAAAATACATATTGTAGGAAACTTAGTCATTCAATTAGATTGATTTCAAGTATAGAATGGGAATGATTTTAAGATGGGTTTGCTTTTGCCTACAAGATTTTTATAAAGGGCTCGTTTTTCAAATTGGGAGTTTTATGAAATGTCTTTTTTCAGATTATCTTTCGGAACCCAATCCCTTGACCAAGGAAAATAGCAGCAAAGGTGTGATTCAACACTTCTTTGGGTACCAAAATGAAGCTTTTGCAAAATTTGTACATGGGTGCACCGATGGGAGGTCACTGAGACCTTTTTAATGTTCTCATATAAAAGCAAATTTCGTCTGATGATTGAGTAAATTTAACAACCTAAATGCAGTATTGTAATTTTTAAATGCAAGAGTATAATTTTTTGTTAGATGCGTGCCTCATACAAGTATTTTATCATTCTGGAAAATTTGGAGTGTTTGGCAAATTGAGAATTTTCCCCATCCCAAAAAATTGACGCTCGGAACGACCCTGAATTTGTGATTGTAAGAGTGAATTCTTCCATAAAAATTTGAATTAAAAAGAACTATTTATAAAACAATTACAAAATGGCAGCAAAAACCGTTTTGAATGCCTAAAATCCTTTACTGTATTATTTTAACCCCTTGACACTTGGACTGATTCCTTCACGTATGTCAAGGGTGAACTCATAACCTTTTATAGTTCGAGATCTCGAATTAGAAAAAGTTAAATCTCCAGAGTCATTATCAGTTTTATGTTTGTGTAAATGGGGATTTTATTTTCCAGTATCAGAATGGTGTTCCAGTAAGTTCTGGCCTCCCAATTCAACCCATGTACATATATATCAATTATTGCAAATTTGTATTTTTATATTCCATTTGAAATAAGATGAGGATACTGCTGCTATTTATTTATAATCAAGAAATACTCCACAAAAGGTCGCAATGCCTGAGCTGTCATGTGATCGAAGCTATGAGATGAAATGTGATTGATAAGTCTCACATAGCCAGATTTCCCTTAGCCAAAAAGGAATTTTACAAAAAAATGAAAACGAGTTCAGAAACAAAAAATGGGCTGTATGCATTGAACATCTAATAGTCCTTTGTGATAAATTAGGACATACACATTCTACATCTTGGATGTCAAAGGGTTAAGGCAGTTAACTTTTGCTAGGGAATTTATTTTGTATTTTTGATTTTGTAAATAAGATATTGCAGCAATGCATAAAAAAAAGTTTATAATAAAATAAGAACAAAAATCTATTTTTTAAAAAAATTAAAAGAGAAAGGGCATTAAGATCTTTGGAGAACACTCAATAATTAATGAGTTAATGTTAAATTAAGGTAGAAAAGGGAAAAAAGGAAGAGAGAGAGAAAAAAAAGACAGGGAATTTATTTAACTTAATATACAATTAAGTCTATGAACAGAATTCCTTCATTTATGATTTTTACAGGCAATAATATTGAACAGCAAAAAAATAGTTAGAGAGAAAGCTACAACTTTGCAAAAACGTAAATAAGATCGATCAAATTATAAACTTCTCTTTCGAAAGTGGAAATGCAGCACAGTTAACTTCAGTTATGTTTATTTCAATACAAATATTTATTATTGAAACGGCTTCTCCTGGTGTCAAGTCTTGAGAATTTTTTATGACCAAAGTAGTAAATTTCAATTTTAAGTTGAAATAACTAGGATTACTCATTTGAGAAGAGCAAAACATATCTAAACATTTATTGAAAGTAAAATATCTAGGGCCTTTAAAGATAAAATTATTTGTGAAATTCCATTCACATGAAAAAATACCCGTTTCTTACATTTAAATTACTGAAGTTGGACCATAATACAAATTTAGTTAAATTTCCTAGCATAAGAATAAAAAACTTAAGACTTTCATTAATTACCTTATTTCTTTTTTAAAGGAAAATATTCTTTGCAGAGAAAGGGAATAATTAGACATGAATATTTTTATTTTTTCAGCTTAACAGAGCCTAGAATTTCAGAACATCAAACTCTTTTACAACGATTAAAAAGAAAAAAAAACATAATATATAACAAATTGGAATTAAGAGTAAAAATTATACTGTCTGGGAGAGTATAATTTTTACTAGGACAGTGGTGCCCAACCTTTTTCTGCCCGAGGGCCGCACCTCTTATTAAAATCATTCTTGGGGACAGAACACACATAAAATTTCAAAATATTTCATTCTTTTCTAACTAGCATAATAAAATATGCAAAAGGAAAAAAAAAATCACAAACCAAAAATTGTTGTTGCTTAGGCGATGTTTATTTTAGTAAATGCATGTGTTTCAGAAACCAATTTCTGAACATTTGGCTTCAAATTTGTGACATTTTCACTAATAGTGCCCTTCGATTTGTAACATTGAACAAAACAACGGGCCACACCGATCAGCTTTGCAGCTGGATTCGGCCCGTGGGTAGTAGGTTGAGCACCATTGCTTTAGGACAATTCATGCATTCAGAACTCAACATTAAAAAAAAAAATACAATTTGTGTTTTTAAGTTTGCTAAATCAATTAAAAATTATTAAATCGAAATTCAAAGTAATGCTTTCCAAGAGGGGGTTGTAGTTCTTGCATATTAATTATTTAAAAGCAAATTTTACAGGGGCTTTCATTCTTTACAGTATTTAAAAGTAAAAAGGAGAAAATATAGCTTATGTTTTTCCATAGGTACTAAGTCTCGTTTTTGCATTTCATATTTTATAAATCAGTATATATTACACACCAAAGAATGTCATTATTCTCAACAATTGAAATATAAAATCACCACTAAGCAAATCAATTGATAGCTTGAATGTAAAATTACTTGTTTTGAAGAGAAATATATCAATATATAAAATTAAGAAAAAAAAATATATTTCAGATATTTGAAAACCATTTTAACAACAATGTAAAACATATAAACACATAAACTTATGATTTTTAAGATGAAAAATTTACAAGAACATTGAGGGTGATAAAATCTTTCATATGATTCCCTCTGGCTTATAGAAAGTCCTTACATTCAGGTGGTAACATTATCACTTGAAGAAACTATATCTTTTCTTACCTTTTATGATCTCAAGGTACAAAAATACCGCATAATGTAAAATATTTCACAATTTTTTTTTCAACCAGTGTTTTGTACAATGGAATAAATTTTACAGTCAGATGTTTTATGCTAAAAAAAGCTACCATGAAATAATTACATTCTTACAGGGTGTTCAAATAAAATATTCATTGAACACCGTTTGAATAAAAATAATTTGTTTTGTTGAATAAAATCAGCATATGTTTTTGGCAGCTGCTTCATTCATATTAAAATTAAAAGCAGTATCATCTGGTCCACTGACGTTTTCTTGTGCTTTTGCAGCATGACATGAGAGTTCAAGAAAACATTCAATTTGAAATGTGTCAATGGGATATACAATGCAATGCACATGAAATGAATGTCTAATGCAGAATATTTTTCTTGTCAAACAAAGTTTCGTCGCAAGTGATACGGAAGAAACTCAATGCGAGATGTTTGTCTCATTAAATAAAATGCTACAGTCAATGAAACAAAATTAAGTGCACATAACACGTTATGATTGTAATGTTAATGAAAGAGGAATCTATCCTTAGTCTTTAGTAATGGTTTCAGTTTGTATTTGCACATGAACAAGTTCAAGAAAGCACGGGGATATATTTTAATCTAGAATGCTTCAGGTTTTCTCACGGGCCTGCACTTTGTACCGATTAAAACTGGAATATGGAGGCTTTGTGAAATTGTCTACACGAATGCAAGTAGTAGGTATATTATCTTCAGTCAACCCTAACAACCAGTTTTTGCACCATTTTTCTTGATCTTCTTGTACATTTTCTAAGAGCCATCTCTGATGCCACTCATGAAATCGTTTCCCCAACTTCTGTGAAACTTTTTGGTGAGACTAGAAAAGAGAAATAAAATAATAAACGTGGTTTAAATACGATGGCAAAAACTTGGGAAAAATGGATAAAAGCAATATAGTTCTGTATGCAATAGAATTGAAATTTAAATCAGAATATTACTTAGGTATTATTTTATTAATATTAATTTAAAAAATAAAATAAAATTTAAAATATAAAAACTCAAACTAGGTTGAAAATGGATGTTTAAAAACTTGCTTTTTGTTATACAATGTTGATAAAAATGTAACATTCTTTATGTTCTGATGTAATAAACTGGACTGAATTTGATGAGATTTAACTATTTTATGAGAATACTTTTTTTTATTAAAGTTGAAAGTTTAATATGAGCTATATTTTTTCTTTTTTTTCATAGTCATATTACATTTTGATTAGAATTTGAATTTCTTTACACTTCTATTACTCTTACAGCATAGCAAAGTTTGTATTTCTCTTACAAATTAACTAAAAGACAAAACTTATTATTACAACCGTTAATTGTTTAAACCTTTGCACCAAAGCCAGTGAGTTATTTTATTATTATCTTCTGCCATTTTACGCATCTGCTATCAATGTATTAACTAATATACATTTCACTAAAATAGTACAGCATCTGTATTTAACTACCCAAGTGATTAACTGAATGTTGTAAACATTACTTGTAAACATTTGACCTACATGCTATTAGTGTTAAAAATAGTAAAAATTAAAATGGTTACAATGACCATAAATAAATCATGTCTATTTCTGTCACTTTGGTAAAAAAAAAGTGGCATACCTCCCCCCCCCTTTTTTTTTTTGCTAGAACAGTTCTTAATTTTTTTTTTCACAGTTATTAGTAATAAAACAACAATTGTCGCACACTATCGAATATAACAAGTCTATCGCAGCAACAACATTTTGTGAAAATATAGCCTCTGGTGTCTTAATGGACATGTGACATTTTAATTACAGGACTAATGACATAATAATTTAATATGGCTGACATGTGACATACTGAACTTTCAAAAAAAAAAAAAAAAAAAGTCAAAAGAATTGAGGTTTGGAAAGCTAAGCTCTTGTTGAACATGTTTAATTCACTTGCTAAATATAGTAATTGAGTCAATTTGCGCTGCACAGAAAAATCCTGCAATAGTATGATCAGCCCATTTTGCCACATAATGGCCAATACACCTCACAGAAAAGAACTACAGAGAGCTACAGGAAAACAAGTTATGCTGCACCAACAAATAGTTCAGGCAGAAGGCACAACTTCAACATATATCCTCAATTCACATGTGAGTGGGTATGATTTTTGATGGTATTGGTTAGAGTATCCCCTTTGCCTCCCTCCCTTGGAAACATTTGAAATGATGGTCTGCATACTAAAACAAGAAGAAAAAAAAAAGAGAATTTAAAATGCACTCTGAGAAATAGATTAAAAAAAAAATAAATAAATAAAAACTTTAAGCACAACATATTAAATCCATGTTTTAACAAAAAAATCTCTTAGCAATTGAATTGCAGCTGGAATAAAACAATGTATTGTCATCACTAATCAACAAAATTTTTATTCTCACCTGCAAAGCTTTTGAAAGACTCTTTTTCCTATACAAACATTCTTCACTGTCTACAATCCATGTCATTTTGTATGAATTCACATTAAATCTGCACCCATAGCTATTAGATGTCGAGTCCCCATTCTCGGTTATTTTATTCAGCCTGGTTCTTTCCAGATACTTAGCTTTAGCATTTAATCCCACTAAACCTTTCACAGCTTCACCGGCACCACCATCTTCTAGACGGCTTAAATCTATCTTACTCTCATCGATTTCATCTTGAATATTTTGCAAACTCAAGTCATTTTCTTGAGAGTAGTCAGTTTCTTTTTCTTCATTCATATTTTTGGCATGATTCAACCAATTATTGTTCTGTCTAAAAAACATAAAACATTTCCTATTTTAGATTAAAATATGCATTAAAATAAAAAGTGAATACAAAACATCTAAGAATGATGGGCTAAATTTCAAGGAGGAAAAGTAGGATTCCTGCCGTTCAGACATTAACATAAATGATTAACGAAATTAGTGAGAAGAAATGACAGCAAAAGAAAAGAAAGACCCCATCCACTATTACAAAAAAGCACCGGAAGAGAAGGACAGCTTTGATAAAGATACAAGTTCAGAAAGAGCTTTAAAAAATGACTTGTGTAAAAAAGTTTTAAAATAAAAAAAAATTTAAAAAGAGAAAAAATTTAATGAGGAAACTTGTAAAACTAAACAAAACAAATTAAACTAGAAAAACAAATACTTAAATGAAAATATAATTTAAAACAAATGTGATATACTATATCCTACCAACCCCCTACACCAGATATTATGCTCAGAACTTTTGAATATTCCTTTTGGATAATTAAAATTAAATTTTTTTTATTAAATAAAAAATGATAAATTGAGCAAATATTGAAAATTTTTTAATAAATTACCTTGGAAGAAATATTGGATTTTTCGCTAGTTTGTCTTTGAGTATGTTGGCAATATTGTCTTCACAAACATATTTTCTTACAAATGCATTCCATTTATTTACAGCGCTTTGGTCTTCTGAAACATCAGAATCTGTGTCTAGGAGCTCAATGGTCAGTTTGCATTCTTGTTTATACTGTAAATATCAATGATAAATTTAAAAGAAGAAAAATAAGAAAACTAGCTAAATTGCAGTTTACAACCAAATATTTTGGTTTACTTGGTTTTATACTTGGTTATTGCTCATGATACAACTTACCAGGGTGGTTAAATTTTGGAATATGTTTAACAGTCTTGCTTTAGTCTGAAGTTCAATTTAAATTAAGTAATGATAAAATTGTGAGCATGTAACTAAATAAAAGCACTCAGCATCAGGGCTTTTATATATGTGAATACAGACATCACTCTGTTTTATCTACCAGAGAGCTTAAGTTTCCTGTTTTTCTTAGGTCACACAGCAATATTTGACATTTAAAACTTTCATTACCTTTGCTCAAATTTTGAAATGTTTACATACAACTCAATTGCTGTTACATTTGTGGAGGACTTATTATTTTTGCATATTCAGTTGAATTTGTGTGTAATTTTACTTTATACTGAAAAGTTTAGCCACTGAGTGCATGGCAACAGCTAAAACATTTATTTATAAAGCGAGTCGCTTATTTGCTAGATGCGGTCTCCTACTTGCATGCCTGCTAGTGGCAGGATGTACGACATCTACATTTTTGTATTGTAAATAAAAGAATTTTATTTTATACTCAAGTGTTCTTCATATGTTCTCATGTTCGCGGCCAATTGGACCTCGCGACACATTCAATAAATATTATGCAAATAAAAATGATTTCAAAATTGGCACTTACCACTATTATTTTGAACAAGTTTTCATCACTCAATTGTTCTGCCTTCTTTTGGTACACAAGTTCAACTGTAGAACGGAGGGATGATGTTGAACACGCACCACCTGTTGCTTTACGCTTTGCCTCTTCAAGAAACAGATTAGTCAACTGAGTACAAGGATCATCTCCAACTATGTGTTGAAGCTAGAAATTAAAGTTGAAAAAAAAATCATTAAATGCTAAATGAAAACATCCATACACCCTTTAAGGCTTTGTTTGAGGACACAGGCTTTTTTTTTTCAGCCGACACAGTTCCTTCAACACTTGTTGAAATAAATTCTAAGTGGCCTCAAACAAACCACTACACCTCAAAGGGTTGAAGAAAGAAAAGAAAAACAAATAAACAAAATAGTTGTTTCATCTGAATAATGTGATTCAACAACTAAAACAAGCTACAAGGTTAAAGACTACAACAGTATTTGATCTGCTCACCTGCCTCACAGCATTTTGAATAACTTTATCCAGGGTGAAGCCGAGATATGCATGTATACCAAACATTTCCCTCAAATTATCCTCATATTGGCTGCTTTCAATATTTCCATCCAGTAAGTTTTTTACCATATCCAAAAATGTTGGATAATAAGAATCTATATCAATGTTAGCTACAAATAAAAAGAAATACAATCAGTTTTTCTGTTTTTAATGTGCATTACAATAAACCTTAAAAATGAGAAGTTGTGTTAAATGCAAGTAGTTAACAAATCAACTATATACAGGTGAGCTACTTAAAAAATGACAAGAAAGAAAGAAATAGTAAAAAGCTACATTAAATGCAAACTATACTAAAAGGAATAAGTTTCAATAGTAAATGAAAGTTGCAAGAAAATCAGAATTTAAAAACAAATAAAAATACAATAAAACAGTAAAATCTAACAGTTTTGTTTAATTTTGTAGCATCAAAATTTTGTTGTTTATCAGCAAAAATCCTGATTTTCAGTACTTATTTCAACTTCTAAAATCAAATAAGTAGCACTGATAAAACATTCCACTTACCAAACAAAATTTCCGAAATCCAGACACCAGAACACATTTCTGATGTTTTGATTTGCTTTATTTGGAAATATAATTACATAACAATCTAACAATAAATGAAATTATTTGCATTAAAATTGCCATTCCCATTTTTTTGGAGGAGTGAAATAAAGATACAAAAATAGTAAAGAGGTATTGATTGTCTGGTGGTTTTGAATGCCTTGGAAAAAGCCTGCTTTTTCTATTGTTTTTAGTCATGAAAAAAAGAAGAAAAAAATTGCAGTATTTTTAAAATCATTTCTACAATTTCTGTGAATGTGTTTTCTCTTGATAGTAAATAAAAGTAAGGTTTCAGAGAAATTCTGGAACGAAGTCTGTGGTGGACGTGCATCCAGGAGACCCCATAGCACCTACAGCCTTGAAATTTTGTGCAAAATTACTTCGAGCCCGGGGGGTGTGCACTTGGGGTTTCATTTTTTAAAATTCAAATTAGTTTTTTGTAATTAATTAAATTAATTTTTTAAGCTTCTTTTGAGTAAATTGCCTATTAAAGGGGTGAAAAATTACTTGCATATATTAACATTATACATCCTTAGAAAGGATAGAATTTTCCGCATTCTACGCAATTTGTTTCAATGCTATTACTTAATCACGGTGGGAGTAATATACTTTTTTAGTTCGAACTGTTTTAGGCTTAGCTAAAATTTAGGTACTACTTTCTTCATTAAATCTATCAGTAAAAAGCAAAGGAATTGTCCCACAGTTTTCATTTTGACACCACTGGAAAGAGCGGCTTATTTTACTCCAGATTTAACTAGCGACCTATGATCGAAAAACTGAGCTTCTATCTCAAAAGGAAAAAAGTTACAAGCCGTAAAAAATAAGTTAGAATAATCTTATCTTCATTAAAATTATTGATATTTTTTTGGTGTTGCCATAGTTACTTCTTTTCGATTTGAATGTTTCTTGTTCACAAACGTTAAGGGTTTCGATTTTAAGGGAAAATTTTAGGCTCAACTGAATTCAAGGTACGAGCTAAATAGCAAAATATGTTACTAGAGACCAGAAATATGAAAGCGACTTTTCAAACGCACAAAATTGCAGTTTTTCGATGCTCATGAGCCCCTTGGCCCTTACGGCTCTGCAAGTTGGTACAAGTTATTTTGAAACCCAGGGAAGGGGTGCTTTTTGTTCTAAAGGGAGCTCATAATGTGTTTTTAATCGATTTCTTTCTAATTGACAATTTAAATCTTTGTGAATCAAATAAGATTGCGAAGCAATCTTCGGGGGTTGATGACCATTAACGAGCAGGGGGCAGAGCCCCTTAGTTCTTTTTAAAAAAAACAAGGGTGAAAAGTACAAACTTTTTTTTTTTGAAAAATTAATTTTTAGCAACGGATTTCAAGTCCCCTCCAGTGAGTTTTGGACAAAGAGGGTTTTGAAAATAAAACAATAAAGAAAGCTTAATTTTGAATTGATTTATCTGCATTTTGAAAGCCCACAATATGAACACTTCAAAACTAAAAAGGCATTTTTTAAATGTCCTAGTGTTTTTCCTATATCTAAAAAGGGGCAGAGAGCTTATTGACAAAAGTGCAGAGCGCATCAAAGGTTTTCTAAAAGGGTGAAAGGTGAATTCCCCTCCTAAAAATGCCTGAGGGTAACATTTTATCTTTATTATATTTATTATGCATATTATATTTCTTATATTGTGCTCTAACAACTTAACTAATTTTTGCTACCTGAACTACTATAACAGTGTTAATATTTAACTAAGATAGCTAAGCTTTAAAACAAATATAAACTCTGTTCGAGATCTTTTTTAGAAACCATTTATCAAATTTCTGCTTTTTTTTTTTTTTTTTTTTTTGAGAACAATTCAATTTTACACTGCGCAATTATTAACTGAAATTAGGCAAATGGAACAAAAAAGCAACACTTTAGTGGCATTGCTTTAGAATGAAAGCAACGAACAAAAATGAAGTTGCAAGAACTAACACTTTTAGAATACTTCCAATGGCAAAAATATAACATACATTAGAACTGATATAAGAGTTCAAAAACTGCACATTTTTAATCATAAACATGTTTAATGCACTTCATTTTCATTACATAACATAAGTTATTTCCAAAAAAAAAAAAGAAGTGGGTAGTTTCTTTTTTCTGAAATTAAAGTTTTAATTATTCACAAGTTTCAAAGTTATTCTTTAAAAGTATGTGTCTTTTAAGAATAACTTAGGCTTGTATCTGAGTATATCTAGTTAAAAAAATATTTCAAATTATTGCAAAATTATATAACCTAGCCTGCTGTAAAGACAAATGTGTCGAGTTTCTCAGTGGTATTTTAAATTTCCAGTTTCCAAATTGAGCAGCCGACCAGTAATCAGAACAAATAACTGTGATTTACGCAAAGAGTATTTAAAGAAAAAGTGCAGAGCTTACTTCGAGGTTTAAGTCGAAGTGCGAGAGCTGTAGATTGCTTTCTTTCTTCTTGGTCTCTTAGTTCTTCTGCTATTAGTATCTGTGAACATTCATAGATTTTCCATAACCTTTCACAAAGTATATGATGCAGACGGAAGAAAACATACCAATTGTTATTGGCAAACATAAGAGTATAAGATTCATCCTTAAAAAAGAGAGAGAGTAGCAAAATTAGTGACTTGTCACTTAAAAAAAATGTACATTATTTTTTTATAAATGGGAAAATTACCGGTAAGGAGTTATCCATAGTGTTGCTTTGAGCAGAGCTAAAAAATGACCTATCAGAGCTTTTATCATCATGAGATGGAGAAATATGACCAGTATTCGATGAGTCTTTAATAAAGCTATTACTGCATCCTAAATTCAAAGAAAGTAAGTCTCTATATACACTTGATTTTGGACTATCATTACCATCTTCTGTTTCCATATCTATTAGAAGTAAAAAAGAAAAAAGAAACAGAGCATAAGAATTCCTTATACACATATACCTCATGCCCACAGCCATTTATTATTCCCACTTTTCTCAGGAGAATACATGCATACAATCAATACAAATACCAAAAACAAATGTGGTTTATCATTCTCTAGGAGTTTTTACCATTTTATCTCATATCTGTATGAATTAATTAAATCCTTCACTAACACCTATCTTTCTGTTCGTTTACATGCAAGCATAAGCTAAAGTTACACCTTTTTATACCATTGCATTTTTCATATTGTTTGTGTCAATCACTTCTCCGGAAAGGGTACCAAATTTAAACATTTCCTTATGATATTTACAACATAAACTTCATGAAATCAAAATTTTAACTATTTAATCAATATTAATTTTTACAAAAATGAAAGAAATATCTGCAGTTTTCTGGTTTTTCAGAGCATTCATTGAGCATGTAAACAACAATATTAGGCTACAAAGTCATGTTTACACAGCCTTAAAAGATTTTTTTTGCAAATCTTATTAGCAAACAACCAATTTCCAAATTTGAGAATCCAAGATATGTACCACTACTTCATTCTGCAAGTGAATTTTAAACTGTGTATGTGCTTGAAAATGATTTAAAATTTAATTTTAGTACAATCTGCTTTGTACTAAAGTAGACCTGTAGAAAGCAGAGCTTTGATTTTTGTATTTTAGTTTTCTGCTAGAGAGATTTCTGGAAAATACCAATGTTTTGGGTAGCTTAATAATGGCGGAAAGTGGACTATGCCTTCACCCATTTCTTGGGCTCTTATTCCTGCGAAGAGTAAGGAAATTCAATCATAGCTTTGGTTTTTGGAATAGTGAGATTAGCTACTTTTAGTATACTTAATTAATCAATTTAGCATGTAATAAATGTTTTTTTTTAAACATTTTGTCGGGACATGGGTTGGACAGACCATCTCCCTTCTTGCAGCCCAATATAAAGTAGACTTTGAAATATAATTGTCAAAAGGAGGGAACAAGGGAAGAGTGATGGTTATATAGGCTCAAGCTGATAAATGTAAAAAATTCATTGTTTCACCCGAAGAACACAGGGATCAGTCGGGTACATCAAAGATGCTTATATGGAAGAGATAATTTCGAAGGTAATCATGTCTCTTGGAAATTTTAAAAGTAACAGAAAAAACTTGCTTAGGAAGATTCATGGGGATAAGGTTGAGGAGAAGGCTGGACCACACCCTGCAGCATCTAAAGCCTGGGAATTTTATGCAAAAGTACTAGAAACCTCAAAAATGATGTAAGAAATTTGGCTGTAACACAGAGCAAAGAGGGGCTGTGTAAGTTTACATCCTTGTTTGGCTAATTGAACAGCTCATTCATTAACAAGAATATCACAATGGCTGGACAGGGGCGGTGAGGATTTCAAATTGTTAGCAAGAAAATTAGTCATATTTTAAAAGTGTTAGCCAAATTTCAAAAGTCTTAGCCAAAGACCAACTTTAACTGATTTTAATGTATTTTTGTCTGTAAAAATATTTAATCAGAGAATGAAGTATAACTTAACTTTTGACAATCTTTTGAGGATAAGGGAAGGGGGGAGAATGAGGGAGATATATTTTTTCTATGGAAATTTCGGAGAATTTTTTGTTTGCCAATAAATTCACCAAATTAGAATTTTTTTCGCCGAATTTGTGATTTTATCGCGTTTGGCGTAGTGGCGAATGCTTAACGCAGTCCCTGGCTGGAGTTTTACTGGAAGTTGATCTCCTAGCCATCAATGATGAGTTCCTCAGTTTTTGATTTAGTAGTTTCAACTCAGTTTGACTTGCCATCCTGATAAGAGCAAAGGGAGAAAATGGCTGACAGTGAGTCAACAAGGAAGACTGCCTTTTCCAGAGAAGTACAGCTAAAATTAATGGGCTTAATTTTAATCTCAAAATAATGCACTAAATATAAACACTATCAAACTATTTTGATATTAATTTAGCATGTACTTAAGCTTTAACACAGACAAACAAACTACTATTAAAAAAAGTCCAAGCATTGTTCTTAAAACAAATGTATTTCTCTTGCTGATCTCTGCAGTTGAGAAAATCATGAAATGCCGAAAGTTTTTTCAAAAAGCATTATACATTTTGAAACAACATGCATTTAAATGGAATACTTACCATCATCTTTGTCGACTTCATCATCCGACAAATCTCCCCGAGGAGCAGAAAAAAAATCAGGGAAAAACTGCCTCATCAAATGTTTGATTTTTTGCTTATCTTCTTTTTGGGTTCCTATAAAATGTTTATGAAATTGATCCACTCTCTACTTAAAAAGTCTACTAAAACACATATGAAAAAAAATTTCAAAGTGTTATACATAAAATACTTGACTATCAAAAACTATAAATACAAAACTCAGGGACTCAAAAATTTAACTTTTAGTCAGTTTAACTTATAAAAACACAGAATTTTGCTTGAAAATTTTGAATTAAAAATGTTAATGAACACAAAAATTTTAAAAAATTGCCTCCTAACAAAGTGTAATTAAGCAACAAAATGAGAAAAACCAGAGTGCCGTGAGTCTTCAACCTACGGCACATCCGGCCCGCGAACAGATTTTTTTCCGACCTGTAGAGAGCCGACTAACAGTTTTTTTTTCAAGTTAATAATATATTTTGTTTAAAGCATATTAAAAGAAAACTAATCCTAAGAGATCTCAAAACCCACCGCTGTGTGCTTAATTTTTAAAAAGATCATGGAGGGGGGGGGGGCTGTTGCTAACTGGATTGTCTGAATGTACATTTTGTTCAATTATGGCTCCCCTTGCCTCCAAAGATTTGCAAAGTGGGCCTTGAGTAAAAAAGGTTGGAGACCCCTGATATAGATGATTGTCCACAATGATCAGTTTAATAAATGTTTCAAATATTACTAAGGCTTGGACTGTAAGCACAAAAGATACAAATCTGAAATATTTACAGGGCTCTTCATCCCTTTTGAAAAAATAAATAAATAAATAAATAAAAATAAAAACATAAAAAATCAAAAAAAAAAAAAAATCTATAGAAATAAAACAGAATATATATGCATGTATGTTCCCTTTTCAAATCCATAGTTTACGTTAACTCTTGACCAAATTTAGCAGGGAGGTACTAAGGTGCCCGAAGAGGAATATAGGGTGCTATAACTATCTGATTGTCCTCAATTTAGTCTTATTTTAAAGCCTGGAAAAAATACTCCCAAAGTAGATTTTCTTCCTTTGAATTTAAAAAAAAAAAAAAAAAACCTAAGGCTGTAAAATCAACAGGAGAAAAATTTGAAGCATTTTTAAGTAATGGAACATCAATATTAAATCGGAAATTTATTGTCTGCCATGAGGTCAGTTTTAATTAGTGTGAATAAAATCATTGCCTAGAAAGATCTGTTGCCATTTTTTTTCTCGACTCTAAACAAATAAAATTCTTGCTTTTGCTTTGAGGTAAAAATTTCTCCTTTTGATTATTTTTTGGCCATTTATCTTTTTTTTTACTGCCAGCAGAAGATGATCAAGGATTTTAGTTGTATTTCTGGACGGTTGCTTTTAATTTATTCGGGACTTTAGATTTGCAAATAACGAAATTTAAGAATTATTATTTTGATGGAAAATTTTACAATATTGGTGGTTTTTTTCTCTAAATTCAGCCTAATTGTTGAACATGCGTCATTTGACATAACTTTTACTTTTGAGGTAGATCGTCTCATGCAAAGCTGGGTGACACAGCTAACAATAAAAATAAAAAATTAAATAATTTTAAAATTTTAAGAAATGATATTGCTTACTATTTTTTAAGTAAAAGGTTGAAATATAATTTTATCAGGCGTTAAATATAGCGTTATAAAATTGTTACACTTGCCTGTTTGCCTTTTTACATGATGTATAACAAGATTTGCTGCATCTTTAAAAACATTTTTACTTTTATACTGCAGTACTAAGTGAGGTCCAGTAGCAACATCAGTAACACCATCATCCACTTGTTCATGCCTCTGTTAAATGTGAGAAAAATTAATAATAATTCATAGCAGTCATATAAATTTTATTTGAACAAACTAATACACATACCTCTTCATATATTGTTTCAATTTCATTTAATATGCTTTTGCATCTCAAAAACTTCACGTCATTCTGCTTGAAGTTGATTCCCTGATGATCCAATGATTTTAAGTAATATTTTTCATTTTGTTCTCTCCAAATTTTATTGAAACTCTTTTGAGCTTTACGCCATTCTTCTTCTTTTGCCTTTAACCTAAAAAATAGTTTGTACATACGTATATACATGCACACACACCCCAATCTAAACTTTAAAATATATTTATTTACATTATACAATGTTTAATGTAATCAATACATTGAATTTATACAATAAATGCTGATTACTTACCATAAAAATATGGCCCTTTAAATGAATATTAAAAAAAAACAAAGTCACAGGGTTCATACCCTATTTGGATAAAAAAAATTCTATGACTTTTCCAAGACATTTTCATGACTTCATAAAAATTCTCATGACCTTGTTACATAAAAAGTACTTATTAATGTCAAACATGCCAACTTTTGGAAATGAGCATTAGCAAAACTTCAGATTTGAATGCCACTACCTCATCGAAGCACTAAGTAAAGTGAAAATACAGTAAATGATGTAATGATGCCTAAATGTCTAATAATTTTTCTGTAAACAGGCAGAATGATAAAGAATGGGGAAAAGGTTGAATGAGTCAATAATAAGTTCCAATAAATTTCCTTCAAAAAATGCCTTTTAGTGTCAACAGTTCATTTAATCATCCACATAACTTGACAGTATTTCAGTTCTTTAAAGTAAAGCAACATATGTAAAGCAACATTTTTTAGCAAATTCCTGTTTGTAAACCAGATATTTATTTAAAAAAAAAAAAAAAATCAGTAATGGATAAATCTTCTGATTGAAATGAACTTGTTTATTTATTTGCACATTTTCAAATGCATATAAATTAATAGGGTCAGTAATTCCAAAGCATAGTTCTTGATTACTGACATTGAACGTAGCAGTGGGTTGCATCGATTAGTTTTGCCATACTGTTTTACAGTAATTAGAATTCCCCTATTTCTCTATTTTATCACCTGAATAAAGATCTTTTGTTTTCTAAAACCTTCAACAAATTAAGTTAAGTTCTGATAAATTTAATAATAAAGTTTTTTAAGAGTGATAGAAACGAACTTGGGTGCAATTGAATTGCGTTTGAGTAGGCGTGGTAAAAGGAAGAACATACAAGTTCACTACTACAGAATATAAAATAAAAGAAGTGTTGAAAATAATTGTAAATTCAAAATGAGTGATGTCCAAGCAGTAAAATCTTCTTCTTCATCAGCACAACAGCCTGGAGCAGGCCAAGGCTTTCTCCGTCTGCTTCCTCCAGGCGGTACGACACGTTGCCAGGTTTCTCCACCTGTTCACTCCCAAAATTTTTAGGTCCTTCGCAACACTATCCAGCCACCTTGTTGCTGGTCTTCCCCTTTTCCTTGTACCCTCAATCTTCGAAAAAGTTCAAGCAGTAAAATCACATTGCAAAAAAATACGAGCGGCTGCTACAGAATTGGATGCAATGAGATTTCAAAATTCAGATCATTCAATTTTCCACTTTTAATAGTTTTTATGCACAATAATGTTAAATCACTAAAGTTTTAATGCTCTTTTAGCTACTGTTCCTTTCTCTTTGCCCAGGACATTTTATATGACTTCAAATTAAATTCCATGACTTTTTCAGGCCTGAAATTGGCTTTTTTTTTTTTTTTTTTGTGACTTTCCAGGATTTCCATGACTTGTACGAACCCTGATAAATAAAATAAAAATCTAGGTAAGTTAAAAAATTGCTTTGTTTTTCATATTTATTTGACAAATGCCCAACATTTGGCTGAACCTAAGCCTCATGAGCTCTCCAATATTTTTTGACAATGTCTTCATACTGAGATAAAATACAACTTTCTAAATGTTCAAAAGTCATTAGTTGTTTGGAGTCACACAAAGAACATTCCGAAGAATCCACCACTCTGATTCTATAAACATGGTCTTATAAACGGTCATGTCCAGTGAGACCTCTAAAGAGAGCCATTGCAGTCTTCCTAGGATAACTGGAAAAAGTTGTTTCCCCCAGAGCCCTCCATTTTTTGTTAGGCGCATGTTGCATCAAATCTTGTCTGAGAATTTTTTGAGGGTCAGGTTAACAAATAATTTAGTAGAATGGAAGAACATTAGACCCCTTTGTTTACATAAAAGCTAGGGTTTAAACAGGGATGAAAATAGCCCGAATTAAAAAAAGAGGAAAAATTGCAAGACTTAAAATTTGAAGATATATTTTTTACATTATGCTAAATTATATTGATACTATACTGTCTTTTAAATGTTAACAAATAAGGTTTTTTTTTTTTTTTGTGGCTAATTTTGGAGAAACTATTTGAAGAGCATTTTGAAATTTTGTGGAGCAGCTGGGTATATTCTATAAAAATTATTAAAAAACCAAACCCAATCTAAAACTTTTTGAACTTTGACGGTCATTTTAAGCACTAGCATAAAAATGATAATTTTTAAATTGATAAAAAATTTTAAACACCATGTCATGATTTGAGAATCTAAGCATCTTCAATTTCCAACATTTACATGTCTGTCATAATAAAATAGCACAGTATAGTTTTAAAAAATTTGAATTTATTAAGATCTTCAAGAGCTATATCTTTGGTAAGCCTGATAAGCATTAAAACTAGATTTGAAGAATGACATTGGCTTAAATTAACTCAGATGGAATAGGATAAATATTTTTGAATGGGAGTGGCAGTCTTCATTAAAAAATAAATAAATAAAGAGTAAGAAGGGTTGAAGATATTAGTCTACAAAAAGGTATTAATGTCTAAGCAGTAGAATGGTATAGCAGATAAAAATGAGAGTGTTACAGAAGCGGATGCAATCGGATTTCAAAAGCTACATCTAACGATTGCACCCACCATCACTCTCCAACATTTCCCCTCCACTCCTATTTCACTATCTTTACCAACAGCAAAATGTTCCTTACGTTTCTCAAGAAGGAACGTGTACCTCAGCAAGAATCCTGATAGGAAGGTTGGGGTAGAAGGGAGGTGAAGGGGTATTTGCGCGATCGATCGCTAGAAAGTGGTTGTGAAATAGGTGTGACAAAACAATGAGTGTACAAGTCTTCAGCAAAAAATAAAATACATACAAAAAGGGTGGAAAATAACAGTCTACAAAAAGTCATAAAGGTTTAAGTGATAGGATGGCATAGTAGACAAAAATGAGCAAGTGTTATGGAAGTGGATGCAGTCGGATTTCGAAATGCATAAACGCTGATGCTTTCTACTTCCTTCTTGAGCCTTTTTCCTTCCCCACCCATGAAACAAAGTTCCTTTCTTTTTGCTACCTTAGAAAGAACACGTGAGTCAGCAAAAATCCTGAGGGGAAGAACGCGATCGCGATCGATCGCTTGAAAATTATTCGGCGGTTAGGAAATGAAAAAAATACAAAAAGCGGAAAATCGCGGATCTGCGGAAGATTTTCATCCCTGAAAAAAATTAGAGTTTTTTTTGAAAAGGTTCAGTTCACCAGGGACTTTCGCCAAAAATAATGGCTTTAACAAGTTTTTACTTCCTTTTACAAAAAAGGAAGTATTGTATTCGTGAAAAAATTTCACTCAAAAATCGGCTTTAATTTCCATTTTGCTCACCCCCAAATGAATGTTGGGTTTCTTTTTCGACCCGACCACACGTACATATGTACCTAAGAATGTATAGACGCCCGAAATATCCATTTTGACTTTCGCGAGTAAATAACAACGAGTTTTCTTGTGACTTCTGTATGTACATATATATGTGCGTATGTATATGGCATTGATAGACATCGGTAAACGATATTTATCCGCGTTCTCATTCCTAATGTAATGTAATATAAAATTTACTTTATTCAAATTAGATTAACTTCTCAACGCTTTGGGCACATGTAAAGTTTCAGTTTTAGGTAGGCATCCTTTGATGCCCAATCATATGCAAATGAGGCAAGTATAAATAGTGAACGATTCCAATCGTTCTCTCTCTCTTCTTTTGTGTTTGTCAGCCTCTTGTGAGTTAGGTCCGATAGGTGTTGGGGAGTTGCGAACTCCGCCTCCACTTATGGCCAGGGTTTATTCTTATGAACTTATTTTTGTTAGTTTATTTATTTTAGTTACTATGGACCAATAAATTTTTGGTAAGATTTTAACAAGTTTCCAATGTTCATTTCTTCACATTAACATTTGATTCTGCACCTTCCACTGTGTGATATTATCTCTGCTTGTATAAGCATGTAACATTGTTGACTGACTTACGAAATTTAGCCCTTCGGCTTTTCGTTTAAACATCGTAAGTTATCATAAGGGTTATGGGCCCAGCCCTACCCAATTGTATCATAATAATTACGTGTTCAGTATCATGAGTAATATAAATGTATTAAGATGTTTTCGAATTGTCAGCAGAGTAGAGTATTAGACTTCGTGTTTTTGTGATGAAATGGAATGTTGTAACTGACTTGTCTTTTTGCTGAATCGGTAGATGACAAGTGTTTGGAAATCTTTTCAAATTGTTTTCCCCGCATCGGCGTTGAATGAAAACTGTGAAAATAGAAGCTTTTCTTTTACTTTTTGGAAATTTGTATTGAATCTTTAAGCCATGTGTAGTGTTAACTTTTCTCAGACGTTTCGTTTGCATTTTATGGGGGGATATAGTTGGTTTGGTGTTAGGCAGAATAGTGGCTGCTAAATTCAGCGGAAGACCTGGACTTGTTCCAGGGGGGAAGCTGTAACAGTTGCACTATTTAGGTTTTTTTTTTCGGGGATATTTTGGGATTTTGTTGGTTGTTTTTTTGAAATTAGTTTTTTTTATATTTTTGGCGTTTTTCGTGTTCTTATCAATCATGGCATCCCAGAGTGTTCCTATCGAAAAATTAAGGTCTGACAACTATGTGAGTTGGTCATCGGATATCAAATTTGTCCTAATGGAACGAGGTCTGTGGAAGATTGTAAATGGCATTGAAAAGGAACCTTTTTCTAATGATGAAAAAAAGGCTACTGAGCAAGAGATTCGTAATTTTCAAAATCGACAAGATGTGGCCCTATCCATAATTTATTTAAATTTGGAGAAAAATTTCAAAAAGATAATCGAAAATCAGGTCAACGCGGCTGATGCCTGGAAGGCTTTGAAAGATCACTTCTTTCCTGACAATCGTTGTCAGCATATGACATTGTTTTCAGAGTTATCCCAATGTCGTATAAAAGAGGAAGAGTCGATAAATCTTTTCGCTGCCCGTACTCGGCAAATTTTTGAAAGAATTAAGGCTATAGACGCGAATTTCTCTGAAAATTATTTGATTTTTCAAATTTTGCGTCATTTGCCCTCAGAATTTGACAATATTTGTCAAGTTATTCTTAGAACTACTGCACAGGAATTCACATTTAATAAAGTAGTCAGCGAACTTATTGCCGAGGAATCGCGAATTCGACTAAAAGATGAGGATGATAAAATTATCGGCAGGGCTAACTTTGTAAAGAAACCGGGTAATTTTGACAAGAAAGGAGTAAAAGGGAAACTAGTTTGTTTTAACTGTAATAAACCCGGCCATAAGAGGAATGTGTGTCAAAATAAAAGGGTTGACAAGGACCTCGAACAACGAAACAGAAAGTCAAGATCACCAATCCGGAATAAGAGGAAGGCGAACAAGAAAACTGCAAGGTGCAGTTCCCCATCAGTGGAAAAGGAAGCATGTAAGTACCAGAACTTTTTCATTTCCGAAGTACATCTAAATGAAGTATCAGAAGACCCAGATGAATTTATTTTCGACACTGGTTCCACCCATCATTTCGTCAATATTCGTAGTGCTTTTGAGGACTTTAAACCATTGCGAAACAAAGAAATGGCTGTAGCCGTTAGAAATGAAACTTTCCCCATTTTGGGGATGGGAACTGTGAAATTAAAGTTTGATGATACTATCATTGTTTTAAAAGATGTAATGTACTCTCCTAATCTGCGTCAAAATTTGTTATCGGGTACTAAATTCGATAAGGGGGGTGCTAAGTTTGAAGGGGGAAACGGCTCCGTGGCGATATCTGGTCGAAATGGATTTATATTTAGAGCAATTTTAAGAAATGGCATTTATTTTGTAAAACCTCAAATTTTGTATAATAAATCGTATCAAGAAAGTATAAAACCAAATAAAAGTAATGATCATTTCGAAAATGAGAAAATTGAATGCTCTAATGTAGAAAAATTAGAATTGTGGCATAGAAGGCTGGCACATATTAACACCGATAGTATCAGAAAGAGCGGTGAATTTGAGTGTGTCCATGGCCTGCCTAAATTCAAAAATGTAAAAATAGATTGTGAAAATTGTAAAATTGGTAAATTTAAACGCGTTTCATTTAAACCAATAGGTAAAATACGGTCCAAGTGTCCCCTTGAATTACTTCATGCTGATGTGTGGGGTCCATGTAATATTAAGGGAAATAAGGGGGAACATTTTTATTTATCAATCATTGATGATTTTTCACGTAAATCTGCTTTGTATCCAATTAGTGAAAAGAGCAAAGTACCAGAAATTTTCATAAGGCACATAAAGCGTGCTGAAAGATTTTTAAATCTTAAAGTAAAAGCTGTTAGACAACGGGGGAGAATTCGTAAATAAAGTTTTTGACAATTATTGTTTGGATAACGGTATAAAACATGAGTTAACCAATATTTTCAGTCCAGAGATGAACGGTTTGGCCGAAGTGTACAATCGCTCAGCCGCTAATGCTGCAACAGTATTATTGGAAGAAAGCGGGCTAAGTAAAAGATTTTGGCCGGATGCTATGCTTTATTTCAATTATACTTGGAATAGGATTTGTCACTCAGGACAAACTAAAACACCTTTTGAGTTATATGGTGGACGTAAGCCAAGTGCTAGGCACGTCAAACCTTTCGGTGTTTTGTGTTATCTTGGAACACCCCGTCAGCAAAGACATAAACTTGATGTTAAAGCCAAAAAAGGTATATTTTTGGGCTATGCATTTAACACTAAGGGTTTTCGTATCTGGATTCCCGAAAGCGGAAAATTTTTTGAAAGTATAAATGTAAATTTTAATGAAAATGTTTATTACAAAGAAGCTTTTAAAAATATATCAGAGAGTGACTCTAGTGGAGCTGTGCTGGGTCCCTGTCTCAAATGGTCAAATATTCAATCAGATTCTGAAAATTCAGAAAATGAATCGAATTCCGAATCGGATAACAGAAGTGAAAGCCCGAGTACGCCGTCTAAATTCTTATCTTCTGATCAGAGTGAAAGCGAGACGAGAGGGGATGAATCAGATTCGAATTCTGACTTGAGTGAAAATGGGGAAAACCCACCACGCGCCCAGCTGCGTGAAACAGAATGGGTGAGGAAAGCAATCCCAAGGTCAGATAAATCTCGTACTGATATTTATTTTTATTAGAAACATTCTTCTAAACGATTACGTTCTTTAAATGATGTTGAAAAATATTGTTCTAAAAATGCTATTTTGTTTAAGCCACATTTATTTGATTTTAATGGTAGAAATCTATATCAAGGTGAAATTTCTGATCAAACTGTTCATTTAAATTTATGTAACTTATGACTAGATGATGAAATTGTAATTCCTAAGAATTACAAACAGGTTCTTAAATCTAAGCAAAAGGACCAGTGGTTAGATTCAATGAGGGATGAATTAGAGGTTATGCATTTTAGAAAAGTGTGGGATTTAACACCTTTGCCTGCAAATGAAACACCAATCGGATCAAGATGGGTTTTCAATGTTAAAAGAGATGAATCGGGAAAAATTGTTAGGTATTGTGGGAGACTTGTTGCTCAGGGATATGCACAATCCCCTGAATCGTACGATCAGACTTTTAGTCCGACGATTCATTTTTCATTGGTTCGATTTTTCTTTTCCTTGAAAGTATCAGAAGGTTGGTTCGATTTGCAGTGCGATGTAAAAAATGCTTATTTATATGCACCTCTAAAAGAATGCATCTTTATGAGACAACCACCGGGTTTTGCAATAGAAGGGAAAGAAAATCTAGTTTGTAAGCTTAATAAAGCATTTTACGGTTTGCACCAGAGTGGCCGTATATGGTTTTTTGAGATAAACAGTGTTTTATTGAAAATTGGTTTTCAGAAATTTGAAGAATGTAATTGTGTTTATATTTATAATTCATGTGTCATTTTATTGTTGTATGTTGACGATATTGTTTTGCTCGCACGGAGAGAAAAGAATTTAAATCATGTTTTAAATTTACTTAGGAAAAATTTTGACTTAAAAGTTCTCGGAAAAACGAAAAAACTGTTAGGTGTTGAATTTGAAAGAACTGAAAATGGTTTGAATTTGTTTCAAACTAAATATATCATTGAAGTTTTTGAAAAGTTCAAACATTTTAATTTTCCGGTTTCATCATTGCCGATTTGTAAAGGTACTGTTTTTTCGAAATCGAATTGTCCTAATACAGAAAATGAAAAATTTGAAATGTCAAAGATTCCTTATCGTAATTTGTTGGGTTGTCTTTCTTTCATTGCGAGCAGAACGAGAACGGACATTTGTTATGCGGTCAATATCTTCAGTCAATTTCAAAGCAACAATGGTGCCATTCATTGGAACGGTCTTTTTAAAACTTCTGGGTTATGTTTTTCAAACAAAAGATTTAAAACTTAAATTAAATTGTAATAGAACCCAATTAATAGCTTTTTCTGACGCCGATTATGCAGCTAATCGAGATGATCGAACTTCACTCGGGGGGCAGTTAATTTTGTTGGATAATGCACCGATTGAATGGCGAACATTCAAGGAACGTTGTATTAGCCTTTCCACTATGGAAAGTGAGTTTGTGGCCCTTTGTGAAGTGTCTAAAGAGCTTATGTGGTTTGACCGTGTATTAAACCAATGTTTACGCTGGGGAATTGTTAGAAAAAGTAAAATTAAATCTGTAATGTACGTTGATAATCAATCGGCCATTGACTTTGTTAAATCTCCGATTGAAAATCACAGTACAAAACATATTGATGTAAAATTATTTTTTGTTCGTGATTTGATTCAACGGGACATTTTTACCGTAAAACATGTAGGTAGTAAATCCAATAGGGCCGATATTTTTACGAAGCCGCAGACCCGTTTTGAACTGAATCGTTTTTGTGAACAAATATTTTGTTAATTTTTAATGGTATTAAATTGTTTAGTATAATAAATATAATGGGATATTAAAGTATAAATATTTTTGTAACAACTGAAATTCTTTTTCAAATTTCTCGTTGGTTTAATCTTTGAGATGGAGGAATTTGATTCAATGATAAGAGTTTATCTTTAGAAACTAAGCGTTTTAAACAATTTTGTCATTGTGAAAAAAAAAAAAAATTCAAATCATTGTGCCCATCTTTTTCAAAGATACTGTTTCGAGTATTTTTGTCAATTACAGTTTGACAAGATAGTTAGAAGTGGAAATGTTAATCTTGGACTTGCTACTAGTTCCTTGGACTTTGGATCATCTATAGGCAAGAAGGACTTTTTTTGAGAAAGGACTTCAATCATATAAGCGGTGATGCATTGAGCTGCAGCTGCTGATGGATGATGTATTATGATGGATATATATCCATATTTGTTTATTGTTGAATTGTTAAATTTTTGTAAAAGATTAAGCCTGGCCCTTTGTGGATTTTTTTTTTTGGGTTATTTTTGAATCTATTAAAATTGTATAAAAATTTAAAGTTTAATAGCATTACTGAATGAGAAGGGGGGATATGATAGACATCGGTAAACGATATTTATCCGCGTTCTCATTCCTAATGTAATGTAATATAAAATTTACTTTATTCAAATTAGATTAACTTCTCAACGCTTTGGGCACGTGTAAAGTTTTCAGTTTTAGGTAGGCATCCTTTGATGCCCAATCATATGCAAATGAGGCAAGTATAAATAGTGAACGATTCCAATCGTTCTCTCTCTCTTCTTTTGTGTTTGTCAGCCTCTTGGGAGTTAGGTCCGATAGTTGTTGGGGAGTTGCGAACTCCGCCTCCACTTATGGCCAGGGTTTATTCTTATGAACTTATTTTTGTTAGTTTATTTATTTTAGTTACTATGGACCAATAAATTTTTGGTAAGATTTTAACAAGTTTCCAATGTTCATTTCTTTACATTAACATTTGATTCTGCACCTTCCACTGTGTGATATTATCTCTGCTTGTATAAGCATGTAACATTGTTGACTAACTTACGAAATTTAGCCCTTCGGCTTTTCGTTTAAACATCGTAAGTTATCAGGCATAACTCAAGAACGGTTTGCCCAAGAAATTTAAGATTTGATACGTAGACTCCTAGTGGGGGTCTAGTTGTGCACCTCCATTTTTGGTTGCATTCGGATGTTTCTAAAGGGGTCTTTTGCACCTTTTTGGGGGGAATTCATGGTTAATTTTGATGCTAACTCAAGTGGTGTTATAATTTGGAGGACACTTGGCGAATTATCACCAGTCTTTTGGTCGCCAAGTTTTATCGCCAACTAGGTGACAAATTCGGTGATTTTTTTGTTTTTTGTTTTTTAAATCTGGTTTCAATGTGGCCATTGTTGGTGATATTTAGAGAGTTAACTCTTGAATCACATTAAAATTGCCAATAATTGGAAAATAACATTAAATTGGAGTAAAAGGAAGTCATGTCATGCACACATCAGCTCGTTTAAGGAAATGTTTCAAAAGGTTGATCTATATTAAAAAGCTGTGTCTCATCTACAATTTTTTATAAAATCACAAAGACGAGACAAATTTGATTTAAAATTATGTATATAAAAAGGGGGGGGGGGACTATTGCAGTTGGAAAACTTGATTTTTTTTCCCTTTTTATCTTTTCAACCTGATCAGGGCTGAGAAGACAGAAAACTAACCTTCTAATTTAAAGAATTGGCAATTTGATACAAAAATTGGTACATGGACTATACACATGATGCAAAACTTAGCACAAAAATATTCTAACAACAAATCAGATTTTTCTCTTCACATACTTCCCCCTTTTAAACGAGTACTTGAAGACAATTGTGACAAAATATGAGAAGAGAGAGAATGCATTGTCATAGACAGACCGAGTATTTTATTCAAGAAACACAATGCCAACTAGAACATTTTCAGTGTAGATGAATTGTAACCAAAAACATTTACTTACCGTCTTAAAACTAGAGGCACTGCAGATACAGGATTTTTTTTAAGACCTTCAATAATATCACCAGCTTTATCACCATAAATTCTAAAAACAAAATAGCACTGTAATGTTTGCAAAAATGATGATAATTATTGAAGGAATAAACAGTACATAAAACAAATAACATCGGAAATTTCTTCAGAACCAATAAAACTTTTGCAATATGATTAAAACTAAAAAGGTTAATCCTTGCAATATATACAGTGGCTCCCAAAAGTGTTCGTACACCTAGGACTTTCAATGAAATAGGCCCTTATCCATTACTTAGAATTAATATTTCGAAATAGGTATTTTATTATAAGATCTATGATCTATTTTTAACAAAGCTATATGAAAATTTTTAATAAAACATTAAAACTTCATTTTTTAAAAATCAAAAACCAAAAAGTGCCGGAAATATTGTCTCACAAAAGTCTTCGTACACTTTGAAAAAATGTCAAAAAATTAGTAAATAATTTAACTTTTTAGCAAGTTATTATTTAGTAGAATATCATGCAGTAACAACAACAGCTTTTAAACGTCTGGGAATAGACTTCATTGTTTTTTCTTTCTTTTTTTGTGCAATTTCTGAGTTAGTGTTCAGCCATACTACGAGTCTTACTGTTTCTAGTTCGCTTTTCGTTTCAATGGTGTATTTTCGTAATCTAGCCACCAGATATCTCTAAATATGTTCCATTAACTTTAAATCTAGCGATTGAGGAGATATTTCTAAGCTTAGGGACAAATTTTGAGGCACCAAACGCGAACGTGTGCTTCTTATTGTTATCTTGATAAAAAAAAACAAAGTTGTTTCCGATTACCAAATTTTGGGCTAATAGTTTAAAATTGTCTTTTAAAGTAGTTAAATGAACAGCATAATTCATTATTTCACGAAAAAATTCCAAATTTCTAAGTCCTGATGCTGAAATGCACCCTCACACAAGAACACCTTCATCGTCCTGATTAACTGATCCAACTACGTTCTTCAGATTAAATTCCTCATTTTTTTCTTCCATTTACAATTATACAACAATTTAACCCAAAATGTTGAATTTATTCTCATCTATAAGTAAGACGTTGTTCCAAAACGTTTTGAGCTTATTTATAATTGATTTTACGACGGAAAGCGTAAGCTTACTGTTTTTCGCACGAACAAGAAAATTTCTGCGGGGTGAGATCCCATTTAATCCAGCTAATCAGAAACTTTTGCGAACAATTTATGGTAAAAATTAAACGTAAAATGTTTCATTCAATTCTGCAGAAACTTTTTCAGTTCTGAAATGTGCATTTTTCATGTTTTTTTTAACTGTTAAATTCCGATCACGCTTTGTTAACTTTGCCAGTTGACCTTTCCTTACCTTGTTTTCTATCCGATTCTTGTCTTTAAAGCATTTTATCAAGCACTTCACTATACAATGGTATAAATTAACCAATTTAGAGACATTTCAAACCAATTTACGGCTGCTGTTAGGGAAAAAATCATATTTCGAATCGTGTTTGTTGTTTTTTACACATACCTGCCAATTTAAAATAATAAGCAGAATATTAGAAAATAAATACACAAAAAATTAAAGGCAAATGACTTTATAGTATCATTAAAACGCAAAAATAGTAAAAAAACCACATACGATAACATTAAATAAGAATTTATTCGAAAATATTTAAGTGTACGATGACTTTCAAGGCGTATCTTTTCTGTCTCTTCGTTTTTTGACAAATTTCAAAAATAAAATCTGGCAATATTTTGAAAAAAACTACTGGGTTTTATTCAGAATGGCATAGGAATGGTGTGAAAAAAAAGTGGACTTCATATTCGAATTCAGTTTTGTGTTATTTTGGTTTTACTACAAAATTTCAAGGTGTACGAACACTTTTGGGAGCCACTGTATGCCATTATTATGTCACATCAAAAACAATAATAATTTAAAAAGACATTAACTCTTAAGAAGAAAAACTCTAAAGAAGAAAAAAGCATGAAAGAAGGCTTAATGCATCTTGAAAATATCATGAAAAAAAAATATCAAAACCTTAAAAAGTAGGGTAATGAGATCGGAAAAAATGTCTGTCGGTCGGTCTGCCCCCCTCCCCCCCCCCAATAACTTTTGAGTGAATAGGCCAATTCAAACAAAGATTTCGGCAAGGACACCTCATTCCTATATTTCACTTTTTGATTTGAACTATTTTTCGTTCAATTTTGAACAGTTCAAAAAAACTTAACCTTAGTGCCTACAGGGAAATTCAAGGCAATTCCAAACTTAGAGGCGAATTTGCTTCAAACAAACTTTGTAGGAAAAAACTTTTGATGAAAAACATGTACCTATATAAAATATCTTTTTGACTTAAACAATTTTCTGTTCAATTTTGAACAGTTCAAATGCCTTAACATTAGCGCCTACGGGGAAACTGAAAGTCAATGTAGATTCGGCACATAAAGGCAAATTTATTTCAAACAAATAATTTGATTGGAATTAGCTCTTGAGGACAAACTACCAACTTCGAGAGTTTTGGGACACCTGACTTCAACTTCTGTGCCCGAAAATTAGTCGTACTTGGACATCCCGATTTCGACCGACTTCGTAGCTTTGGCAAAAATTTATACACTGAGGAAAAATGACTTAACTCCTACTCCTTTATCCCGAAATAAGTACAACTAAAACTTCAAAAACATTGGCAGAGTTGCGGACTCTAAGGGAAATGACCGATTCTAACTCCGACTCTTTGAATTAAAAAGGTACCTTCAGCTCCAGAATAAGACCCTTTTATCCCGAAATGAGATTTACTCCAACTCCGCAACTATGGTATTTACAGTGAAATAATAATTGTTAATATGATTTGTTTTTATTTTCACTTTAAAGTTTTAATTTATGTATTCAGTTTTTAACGGAGAAATTCAGAGTATTTTATGTTTCTACTTAAAGATATGCACAGACAATTTTTCTTTTTGAGAATGAAAATTATTTCTTTAGTTGACATCTTATTGTTTTTGTTGATTTTTGAAATTTCATTAATTCATTTTTAAAATTATTCTTTGGCAACAGGGGAAAAACAAACCTTTTTTTTTTAATATGTATTTATTTTATTGAGCTTATTAATTTTAATTCTTTTTTTTCCTGTTTGAAAGCGGCTAAAGATATTTTTAACGGATTAAAATGCATTGGCTGCTTTGTTTAACAGGTGCTGCTACTTTATTTGTTCATTTATTTATTTATTTTTTACGCATCTAATTCTTATGATGAGTGAGGCATATTTTATTTCTAGAAATTGGGTTAAAATATTTTAAAAAATAAATGGCATAAATAATTTTTGAATTTGCTAATTTTGAGAATTTTGATCAAATACTAGAAAGTTGATATTGGTATATGGGAAAGTAGGCTCGTTTAGTTCTGGACGGAACTTCTTGTTTTACCATGAAATTGTAACAACTTGGAAACTTCACTCTTAAAGTAGAAAGTTTCTTCTCAATCATACAAAAAAAAGCAAAAAAAAAGTTTTATAACATTCTGTGCTTAATTATTAACTTGCAATTAAAAAAAATAATAATCTATACTAATATTGTGAAGAGAGAGGGTGGATTTTTGTGTTTATATGTTCGAGGTAATCTCCGAAACCACTGCACCTATTTGAAAAATTCCTTCACTTTATGAAAGGTGCTTTTTTACTGAGTGACATAGGCTATAATTCGAAAAAATCTGATAAATAGTTTTTTTTAAAATTCCAATTTAGGCCCAAATTTCAATTCCCGAATATGGGAGTGAAAAATTACTTCCACATATTAATATTATATATCGTTGAAAAGGGTAGAATTTTCCGCGTTCTAAACAGTTTGCTTCAATGCTCTAACTTAATTACAGCAGGAGTAATTTGCGTTTTTAGCTCGAACTCTTTTAGGCTTAGCTGAAATTTAGGCACTACTTTCTTCATTAAATCAATCGATAAAAAGAGAAGGAATTGTCCCACAGTTTTCTTTTTGACACCATTGGAAAGAGCGACATTTTTTACTCCAGAAACATATCGACCTTTGGTAGCAAAAATTAGCTTCTATCTTCAAAGGAAAAAAGTTACAAGCGTTTTTAAATTAAATTCAAAAAATTTTGATTCAGATTGTCAGCCATTTTATTTTAGCATTTTCACGGTTACGCTTTTTGAATCCATTGTTTCTTTCCTTATTTTGCATTTAATTTCTTAAACTTATTTTATTTCGTGTTTCCATGGTTACGCTTTTAAAATCCATCTTTTGTATTTTAATATCTATTGTCATTGTTTGGAAGGGTTATTTTGCATGTTTTTTTTTATTTTATTTAAGCCTAAATGTTGAATACATGTCACTTGACACATTTTTTATTCTCAAGGTAGACCGGGCAAAGCCAGGCAACACAGCTCTTAATATATAGATTTGAAAGCTACGGTTAATGTGAGTTCATACTTTTTTGTTTGTCTGGCGAAACATTTATTATTGCCAAAGAAAAAACATCCGCTTCACTCACAAAAGGGCTGGGTTCCGGTAGCGTGGCCGCTTGGCACGTTAGGTGCTGAGCAGTTCAGTCTATCATTATTGTTTTAAAGCAACCGTAAATAAAATTTATTGTTTTGAAAGAAAAGAAACTTTTGATTTGTTTTTATCTGAGCGAAATGTAGGACATTTTTTTTTTCGGACATTAATTTTTGAATAATCCACTGGATGTTTTTTTTTTGTTGTTAGACGGATGGATTACGATAGCGTGGATGCTGGGGGAGTTTGGCGATAAACAATACATTTGCGGAACTATTTTTACATTTGAAAGATATTATTTGATGTCTTTTATGTTTATTTGGCGAAGTATTTTAAATTGCAGTAAAAACCGCTTCACTGGCTAAATAGAGTTTTAAAGCAACTGTAAATCCAATTTAATGATTTGATGAAAAGTTTTAAATTCCAAAGAAACTATAATAGATTTTTTTTTTTTTTTTTGAAAAGGTGTGTATGCATTTTATACAAAGAAAAATGATAATTTCACATCAGAGGGGGAGGTGGCGTCAATTTTTTTTATTCAACGGATTTCCATTAAATTTTTAGCGCGGGCATTGCTCTGCAGGTACTGCTAGTGATTAATAAATTTCCAACCAGCCATTTTTCTGTTTCCCATTATTCTAATAAAATACTGGTCGATGAAGGAAGGTGGAGGGAGAGCAGACAATGGGAGAATTGATCAAAGTTACTTCATACAACTCCTCAGACTGTTTTAACAAATTTAATTCATTCGTCATATCCTCCTCTAGCACGGATGTTTTGCTATGCATTTATTCTATATGTTCCTTAAAAACATAAAATCTCTGGAAAACAGTCTTCTCAATGAAAGATTTGTCTATAGCAGGGGAAAATACTGCTGACCTTGACAACTTGCACAAAAAAATTACATTTTAAAGAAACTAAGAACTCAAGGGAAATATTCTAAACAAAAGGACATTTGGATGTCTTGATCAAACTTTTACTGAAGTTTCCATTAAAATTTAAGTAACATCTTCAGCTTAAGGAATACAATTTAAACAACTAAACAAAGGAAAAAAACAACTCTAACAAGCATATTTTAATGCTTGTTAGAGTTGTTTTTTCCTTTCTAAAAAGTACCTACCTTTTAATAGCTCGTTGTTGAATAACTGAAGAACTTCCACCAAGTGTATCATCCAGTCGATATCTAGCTTTCTCTTCAGGAGACATTCTATTAATTTTTGCCATTTCTGCTTCAAGTATGCGTATTGTGCTTAAATTTGTTTCCAACACAACATCAAACTAAAAATTAATAGAAAAGAAAAAAATACAATTCTTAGAAATTATATAACAGATGAAAAAAAAGGGTGCGTGTGTGTGTGGGGGGGGGGCAGAGAGTGTGTGTGTGGGGAGGGGAGGTAAAGGAAGATCTCTTTAAAAATTACAACAAGTTTAATATAAAAATTCCCAAAGAGCATTAGTCATTCCCAAAAAATAAATCCACATAACACTTTAGAGCCATACTTATTAAGCGACAAAATGAAGGGTCAACTAAACAAAGTTTAATTACATACTTGTTCTATGATATTTTGTGCATTCAAGATTTCTGCAAGCTAACGAAAAATATTAGCACATTGCATGTGTAATTTGACTAAATATATTAGCCTGTTTTGGATATTAAATTACACGTGAGAATCATAGCAGTCACATGACGAGAGAAAGAGAGAGAAACTGAGGGGAAAACTTAAAGTGAAGTGACTACATTTTTAGGGGATAATTTATAGCTTTTTGAACAGTGAAATAAAATGGTTATCAGGGGGAGTTAAAAGTGTTCCCATTCTCTAACCTTAAGGTAAATAAAAGTGCTTCAAAGGGCCAATGAGGAACAACAAATAAAATTTAATAACATTTCACATTAAAGGAAAGGACCTCTAAACGATACTCTTTTGAAAATCATTAAACAATGTTCTAAAGGAAACCATTTTATAACCATATTTGCTCAAATATAATTGAGAAACATTAACTATATATAAAGATTTTTTTTTTACCTCAAATCTTTCATCTTCACATCGATAAATATACTCTTCAAACTGTGTCTTTCTGGAACTTACAAACGTAGAATCTTCTGACCAAGACGGAAAAGAGACCCAAGTGTCATTCAAAACCTAAAGAGAACAAAAATTCTTCTTAAAGGCAAGTTATATAATTTATTCACGGAAAAAAAAAGTTAAATTACTCTTTTAACACTATTTGTTTGTTTTTTAAATAAAGAATATGTACCTCATGACACAGCGCAGTCCTACCACTGCACTTGGGTTGCACGTAATTTCTTGGCACAGCTCTGTAACTTGCACCATATTTCACACATGAAGAATAATCTGGTAGAAAGAAAACAAAATTTTGTTGGAAAAAGTAGAGATAAAAACATTACTATTCAGAACTTATACAAATAAACCATCAAATAAATTAATTATTTTACAAACTTTTGCAGATAGCAAAATAATATTTCTTCAAGGACTTGTAACCATGTCTTACATAAATTAGTGGGATAAAATCACACACGAATAGTAATGGCTGTATAACAGTCATTAGGTTTTTTTTTTTTGGTATAGATACTAAAAAAAAATCAGCAACAGTTTTTAAAATTCAGTGTTTCACAAATATATGGAAATACTGCAAAAAAAAAAAAAAAACTAGTTTACACGTTTACTATACTGTTGTTTTAAGCATAAAAGTTGTATCTGCAGCCAATCTTAAAATGAGACATTGCTTTCTAAAGTGCCTCCACATACTTGATTCAGATTCCACCTTTTTTATTTATTTATTTATTTTTTAAATAACTTCCATTCACAAATAAGGCAGTGAGAAGCAAAGGGATGTAACAAAAAAGTGTAAATGAATGTAAGTGGTTCAAAATCTGGAGATAACCAGTACAAATGGCAGATGAATGTGGGTTCTGTCTTGGGGCAAGAGCTAGTAGCCCTGGGAAGTTCTGTTATACAGCATGATTTAGAAAAACTTTTCAATGAAAGCCTACTTGGGGCCTTATCTACAACCTTGTTTCACTCAAAACTTGAAAATGTCCACTTACATCCCTTTGCTTCTCACTGCCTCAAGATGATCATACAACATTGTACACATGTCATAAAGAACCACCTGTTGACAATTGATAAAAAGTGCAAAGCCAACGTCTGTGATTTGCAGGGCAGTATAGTGCAGTTTGCAAGTGGCGCTGCTTTTTGTACATATAGAGAGTAACTTTATTAACTCATCTGGCAGTTCAAAGCATCAAGACAGCATTCTATGCAAATTTCAATAAAAAATACCAGAACTAGCAACAGTAAGCTTTGCTGAGGCACACAATAAGGGAGAAAACTTGATCCAGGGGCATCATGCCTGGAAATATGTTTCACATGCTAGAGATAGATGAATACTGGATTCTGGTGCAAGTAGATCTGGTTTGGGAACTGTATAATGATTAAAATGCAGTTTTTGAAACCCTGATTTTATATTTTGTTTATTTTTGAAGTAAAACTGAAGAAATGTCATCAAATTTTCTTTCTATTCCACTCTCTGTCTCAGGGGTTTCATCATGGCAAAAAGCTTTGTTCAAGACAAAAGGGATTGTACCCATGTTGTCGCTGTAAAATTTTAATTCATGATTTTCTAGTTGGCTTCAACAAAGGTTTTTTTTTTTTTTACTTCAAAAGCGTTTTTACTGCTCTCTAGTTATCTATTTGTACTTACATTTTAACAATCTTAACATATTATATGAATTCAGTAATAAGAAGAATAAACAATTCAATAATGATCAATAATTGCATTAAAAATCAATGTTAACAAATAAACATTAATAGTAGTAATATATTTCACCTTGTTAATGTACTTTCAAACAAAACACACCTTTAAACAACACTAAAAGTTCCATTAAAATTAGAAATAGGCTCTCCAAACATATAAACAAATGCAATAAAACATAAATGAAAGCCAGGAACTAAGTAACAAAAGAGCCATTAAAAAACGAAATATTTATTATTTGAGTAATAATTAAAATTTAGTTAAGTGGAAGTCTCAAAAGAATCTCAAAATCTACGGATATTTGTTTTACAACAGCAGATGTTTGGATTATTCAAATAAAAATGGGGAAACCGGAAAAAAAAGGGGGCAAAGAACAAGGCTTTTTAGTGTACCTTCTTTAAAATAAATCGAAAAATTTCATCACTAAAGATAAAATTTTAACGCTATCAAGCAGTTGAAAATAAAACTATTTATTTCAAGCAGTTAAAAATAAAACTATTTATTTCAAGCAGTTTACAGCAGTGTGGGAAGGAGTTGTGGGAGGAGTTGTGTGGGTAGTTCAACAAGCTTCAATATAAAATCAATTATTGAAACGAACACCAGAATATGCAAACACTCACCAATTTCTGTAGCAAAATCTCCAACTCTTTCTCTTTCCTGAGTTTCAATTTTCTTAGGAACTATATCGACACTAGTATTGTTATTAGTATTGTTATTTTCTTTATAACCTAAGAAATCCTTGAACCATTTATACAGATCAGAATATTTCCTGAAATGAAAGGTTAGAAATTGGTAAAAGGTTGGTAATTGAGTAGAGCACTAATTGATAAGCATAACTTTCACGTTATAATACACTTTCAAGCTATTAGTAAAAAATTCAAATTAAAACACCAGTATACTTAAATTGAATTAACCTGTTCATTGCTGCTTCTCTTGAGAATCAATTAGTTTAATCTATTCCCAAGAGACAATAGGATAAGTTTCCTTCGATTAAAAAAACAAGGGAAATATCAACAGAAATGCAATTTTTGAAAATTTCAAGAATAAAGAATTAAGGTGTACGATTAAAGAAGTTTTCAGTTTTTCAAAATTTATCCTGGTTAAGTCTGCCATGGACAGGTAAACGGCACTATCTGCAAAAATGAGTTTTCCAGATATTTGAAGAAATGCGTTTTGGATTTAATAGTAACAATAGGAAAACGTTGGAATTAGACGTTTTTTACCCGCTTTTTTTTCAGCGAAACCAAATAAGCAAGTTTGTACAATAAAGCTAACGTACAATAGATGACAAGAAAGCAAAAAAAAAAAAAAAAAAAAAAATTAATTTGAATTTTGACATCTTGAATTCAAATTATGTTTTTCGCAATCACGAGTGTGTGTGTGTGGGGGGGGGGGGGGATATGTGTGTTTGTGTGTATGGGGCATGTGTGTGTAGGCATGTGTGTTTGTGTCTGTGTGCAGGCATGAAAGTGTGGGTAGTTTTGTGTGTGTGTGTGTGTAGGTTTTTGTGTGTGTATATGTGTAAGTGTCTGTATGTATGTGTAGGCATGTGTGTTTGTGTAGTTGTGTATGTATGCGCGTATGGGGTATGTGTGTGTAGGCATGTGTGTTTGTGTCTGTGTGAAGGCATGAAAGTGTGGGTAGTTTTGTGTGTGTGTGTAGGTTTTTGTGTGTGTATATGTGTAAGTGTCTGTATGTATGTGTGTTTGTGTGCGTAGTTGTGTATGTATGCGCGTGTGTGTAGGACATGGATGCAACCTGGAGACCGCTTTCGCTATAGGAGCAGCATCGTGAGGAGCCGGTCGACGGTGACAGGGTGCGGAGGGTGGCGGTGGGAAAAATGATAGGACATCAAAACAGTCAAATGAAAGCAATAAGCAATCGTGATTGCTCAATAAAAATGTGCAGTTACTGCCCTTTACTTGCCCACGGCAGAAGTAGTGAATGAGTTAAGTTATTTTGCAGTACAATGAATTATTTGCTAATGAAACATGGAAAAATAGTATCTCAAGATATTTTACAAGTTGGCAACAAATTGCAGTTAGGAGTAAAGTTAGCAACAAAACTTATTTTACTCATAAGAAATAGAATTTGGGTGAATTTGCATGCAGCAACAATCAATATAATGTAACTTTTATCTACATTTGAAATACGCTAATAATTTAGGTAATGTAAATAACTTACGATAAAAACGGAGATACAAGTAAAACCAAATCTTGTCTTGATATCAATTCTTGGTTATATATCACAAGGCATCTTAAAAAGTTCTCATAAATCTCTTGACTTTTAAATGCTTTACGAACCTAGGAAAAAAAACATTATTCATAAGTATGATTAGAACACAGAGATATCCATCAACACAAACAAATATACAGCAGGCGTGATTGTGAATTTATAAAATGCTACTTGACAGTTTTTGAAAGAATGG